>NW_027193350.1:0-73411 GCF_032444005.1 Ranitomeya imitator | reverse complement strand
GGCACAAGTGCGGGCTAGGCTTAAGGCCGGGGCACAAGTGCGGGGTTAGGCTTAAGGCCTGGGCACAAGTGCGGGCTAAGCTTAAGGCCGGGGGGCACAAGTGCGGGCTAAGCTTAAGGCCGGGGCACAAGTGCGGGCTAGGCTTAAGGCCGGGGCACAAGTGCGGGCTAAGCTTAAGGCCGGGGCACAAGTGCGGGCTAGGCTTAAGGCCGGGGCACAAGTGCGGGCTAGGCTTAAGGCCTGGGCACAAGTGCGTGCTAGGCTCAAGGCCTGGGCACAAGTGCGGGCTAGGCTTAAGGCCTGGGCACAAGTGCAGGCTAGGCTTAAGGCCTGGGCACAAGTGCAGGCTAGGCTTAAGGCCTGGGCACAAGTGCGGGCTAAGCTTAAGGGGCACAAGTGCGGGCTAGGCTTAAGGCCGGGGCACAAGTGCGGGCTAGGCTTAAGGCCTGGGCACAAGTGCGTGCTAGGCTCAAGGCCTGGGCACAAGTGCGGGCTAGGCTTAAGGCAGGGGCACAAGTGCGTTCTAGGCTTAAGGCAGGGGCACAAGTGCGGGCTAGGATTAAGGCAGGGGCACAAGTGCGGGCTCGGCTTAAGGCAGGGGCACAAGTGCGGGTTCGGCTTAAGGCAGGGGCACTGGTGCGGGCTCGGCTTAAGGCCGGGGCACAAGTGCGGGCTCGGCTTAAGGCCGGGGCACAAGTGCGGGCTCGGCTTAAGGCCGGGGCACAAGTGCGGGCTCGGCTTAAGGCCGGGGCACAAGTGCGGGCTCGGCTTAAGGCCGGGGCACAAGTGCGGGCTCGGCTTAAGGCCGGGGCACAAGTGCGGGCTAGGCTTAAGGCCGGGGCACAAGTGCGGGCTAGGCTTAAGGCCGGGGCACAAGTGCGGGCTAGGCTTAAGGCCGGGGCACAAGTGCGGGCTAGGCTTAAGGCCGGGGCACAAGTGCGGGCTAGGCTTAAGGCCTGGGCACAAGTGCGGGCTAAGCTTAAGGCCGGGGGCACAAGTGCGGGCTAAGCTTAAGGCCGGGGCACAAGTTCGGGCTAGGCTTAAGGCCGGGGCACAAGTGCGGGCTAGGCTTAAGGCCTGGGCACAAGTGCGTGCTAGGCTTAAGGCCTGGGCACAAGTGCGGGCTAGGCTTAAGGCCTGGGCACAAGTGCGGGCTAGGCTTAAAGCCTGGGCACAAGTGCGGGCTAGGCTTAAGGCCTGGGCACAAGTGCGGGCTAGGCTTAAGGCAGGGGCACAAGTGCGGGCTAGGATCAAGGCAGGGGGCACAAGTGCGGGCTAGGCTTAAGGCCTGGGCACAAGTGCGGGCTAGGCTTAAGGCCTGGGCACAAGTGCAGTGCTGGCTAGGATCAAGGCAGGGGGCCACAAGTGCCAGCTAGGCTTAAGGCATGGGCACAAGTGCGGGCTAGGCTTACGGCCTGGGCACAAGGTGCGCGCTAGGCTTTAGGCCTGGGCACAAGTGCGGGCTAGGCTTAAGGCCTGGGCACAAGTGCGGGGCTAGGCTTAAGGCCTGGGGCACAAGTGCGGGCTAGGCTTAAGGCCTGGGCAAAAGTGCGGGGCTAGGCTTAAGGCCTGGGCACAAGTGCGGGCTAGGCTTAAGGCCTGGGCACAAGTGCGGGGCTCGGCTTAAGGCCTGGGCACAAGTGCGGGCTAGGCTTAAGGCAGGGGCACAAGTGCGGGCTAGGCTTAAGGCTGGGGCACAAGTGCGGGCTAGGCTTAAGGCCTGGGCACAAGTGCGGGCTAGGCTTAAGGCCTGGGCACAAGTGCGGGCTAGGCTTAAGGCAGGGGCACAAGTGCGGGCTAGGCTTAAGGCTGGGGCACAAGTGCGGGCTAGGCTTAAGGCAGGGGCACAAGTGCGGGCTAGGATTAAGGCAGGGGCACAAGTGCGGGCTCGGCTTAAGGCAGGGGCACAAGTGCGGGTTCGGCTTAAGGCAAGGGCACTAGTGCGGGCTCGGCTTAAGGCCGGGGCACAAGTGCGGGCTCGGCTTAAGGCCGGGGCACAAGTGCGGGCTAGGCTTAAGGCCGGGGCACAAGTGCGGGCTAGGCTTAAGGCCTGGGCACAAGTGCGGGCTAAGCTTAATGCCGGGGCACAAGTGCGGGCTAAGCTTAAGGCCGGGGCACAAGTGCGGGCTAGGCTTAAGGCCGGGGCACAAGTGCGGGCTAGGCTTAAGGCCTGGGCACAAGTGCGTGCTAGGCTCAAGGCCTGGGCACAAGTGCGGGCTAGGCTTAAGGCCTGGGCACAAGTGCAGGCTAGGCTTAAGGCCTGGGCACAAGTGCAGGCTAGGCTTAAGGCCTGGGCACAAGTGCGGGCTAAGCTTAAGGCCGGGGCACAAGTGCGGGCTAGGCTTAAGGCCGGGGCACAAGTGCGGGCTAGGCTTAAGGCCTGGGCACAAGTGCGTGCTAGGCTCAAGGCCTGGGCACAAGTGCGGGCTAGGCTTAAGGCAGGGGCACAAGTGCGTTCTAGGCTTAAGGCAGGGGCACAAGTGCGGGCTAGGATTAAGGCAGGGGCACAAGTGCGGGCTCGGCTTAAGGCAGGGGCACAAGTGCGGGTTCGGCTTAAGGCAGGGGCACTGGTGCGGGCTCGGCTTAAGGCCGGGGCACAAGTGCGGGCTCGGCTTAAGGCCGGGGCACAAGTGCGGGCTCGGCTTAAGGGCCGGGGCACAAGTGCGGGCTCGGCTTAAGGCCGGGGAACAAGTGCGGGCTCGGCTTAAGGCCGGGGCACAAGTGCGGGCTCGGCTTAAGGCCGGGGCACAAGTGCGGGCTAGGCTTAAGGCCGGGGCACAAGTGCGGGCTAGGCTTAAGGCCGGGGCACAAGTGCGGGCTAGGCTTAAGGCCGGGGCACAAGTGCGGGCTAGGCTTAAGGCCGGGGCACAAGTGCGGGCTAGGCTTAAGGCCTGGGCACAAGTGCGGGCTAAGCTTAAGGCCGGGGCACAAGTGCGGGCTAAGCTTAAGGCCGGGGCACAAGTTCGGGCTAGGCTTAAGGCCGGGGGCACAAGTGCGGGCTAGGCTTAAGGCCTGGGCACAAGTGCGTGCTAGGCTTAAGGCCTGGGCACAAGTGCGGGCTAGGCTTAAGGCCTGGGCACAAGTGCGGGCTAGGCTTAAAGCCTGGGCACAAGTGCGGGCTAGGCTTAAGGCCTGGGCACAAGTGCGGGCTAGGCTTAAGGCAGGGGCACAAGTGCGGGCTAGGATCAAGGCAGGGGGCACAAGTGCGGGCTAGGCTTAAGGCCTGGGCACAAGTGCGGGCTAGGCTTAAGGCCTGGGCACAAGTGCAGTGCTGGCTAGGATCAAGGCAGGGGCCACAAGTGCCAGCTAGGCTTAAGGCATGGGCACAAGTGCGGGCTAGGCTTACGGCCTGGGCACAAGTGCGGGCTAGGCTTTAGGCCTGGGCACAAGTGCGGGCTAGGCTTAAGGCCTGGGCACAAGTGCGGGCTAGGCTTAAGGCCTGGGCACAAGTGCGGGCTAGGCTTAAGGCCTGGGCAAAAGTGCGGGCTAGGCTTAAGGCCTGGGCACAAGTGCGGGCTAGGCTTAAGGCCTGGGCACAAGTGCGGGCTAGGCTTAAGGCCTGGGCACAAGTGCGGGCTAGGCTTAAGGCAGGGGCACAAGTGCGGGCTAGGATTAAGGCAGGGGCACAAGTGCGGGCTCGGCTTAAGGCAGGGGCACAAGTGCGGGTTCGGCTTAAGGCAAGGGCACTAGTGCGGGGCTCGGCTTAAGGCCGGGGCACAAGTGCGGGCTCGGCTTAAGGCCGGGGCACAAGTGCGGGCTAGGCTTAAGGCCGGGGCACAAGTGCGGGCTAGGCTTACGGCCTGGGCACAAGTGCGGGCTAAGCTTAAGGCCGGGGCACAAGTGCGGGCTAAGCTTAAGGCCGGGGCACAAGTGCGGGCTAGGCTTAAGGCCGGGGCACAAGTGCGGGCTAGGCTTAAGGCAGGGGCACAAGTGCGGGCTAGGATTAAGGCAAGGGCACAAGTGCGGGCTCGGCTTAAGGCCGGGGCACAAGTGCGGGCTCGGCTTAAGGCCGGGGCACAAGTGCGGGCTCGGCTTAAGGCCGGGGCACAAGTGCGGGCTAGGCTTAAGGCCTGGGCACAAGTGCGGGCTAGGCTTAAGGCCTGGGCAAAAGTGCGGGCTAGGCTTAAGGCCTGGGCACAAGTGCGGGCTAGGCTTAAGGCCTGGGCACAAGTGCGGGCTAGGCTTAAGGCCTGGGCACAAGTGCGGGCTAGGCTTAAGGCAGGGGCACAAGTGCGGGCTAGGCTTAAGGCTGGGGCACAAGTGCGGGCTAGGCTTAAGGCAGGGGCACAAGTGCGGGCTAGGATTAAGGCAGGGGCACAAGTGCGGGCTCGGCTTAAGGCAGGGGCACAAGTGCGGGTTCGGCTTAAGGCAAGGGCACTAGTGCGGGCTCGGCTTAAGGCCGGGGCACAAGTGCGGGCTCGGCTTAAGGCCGGGGCACAAGTGCGGGCTAGGCTTAAGGCCGGGGCACAAGTGCGGGCTAGGCTTACGGCCTGGGCACAAGTGCGGGCTAAGCTTAAGGCCGGGGCACAAGTGCGGGCTAAGCTTAAGGCCGGGGCACAAGTGCGGGCTAGGCTTAAGGCCGGGGCACAAGTGCGGGCTAGGCTTAAGGCAGGGGCACAAGTGCGGGCTAGGATTAAGGCAGGGGCACAAGTGCGGGCTCGGCTTAAGGCAGGGGCACAAGTGCGGGTTCGGCTTAAGGCAAGGGCACTAGTGCGGGCTCGGCTTAAGGCCGGGGCACAAGTGCGGGCTCGGCTTAAGGCCGGGGCACAAGTGCGGGCTCGGCTTAAGGCCGGGGCACAAGTGCGGGCTCGGCTTAAGGCCGGGGCACAAGTGTGGGCTCGGCTTCAGGCCGGGGCACAAGTGCGGGCTCAGCTTAAGGCCGGGGTACAAGTGCGGGCTAGGCTTAAGGCCGGGGCACAAGTGCGGGCTAGGCTTAAGGCCGGGGCACAAGTGCGGGCTAGGCTTAAGGCCGGGGCACAAGTGCGGGTTAGGCTTAAGGCCTGGGCACAAGTGCGGGCTAAGCTTAAGGCCGGGGCACAAGTGCGGGCTAAGCTTAAGGCCGGGGCACAAGTGCGGGCTAGGCTTAAGGCCGGGGCACAAGTGCGGGCTAAGCTTAAGGCCGGGGCACAAGTGCGGGCTAGGCTTAAGGCCGGGGCACAAGTGCGGGCTAGGCTTAAGGCCTGGGCACAAGTGCGTGCTAGGCTCAAGGCCTGGGCACAAGTGCGGGCTAGGCTTAAGGCCTGGGCACAAGTGCAGGCTAGGCTTAAGGCCTGGGCACAAGTGCAGGCTAGGCTTAAGGCCTGGGCACAAGTGCGGGCTAAGCTTAAGGGGCACAAGTGCGGGCTAGGCTTAAGGCCGGGGCACAAGTGCGGGCTAGGCTTAAGGCCTGGGCACAAGTGCGTGCTAGGCTCAAGGCCTGGGCACAAGTGCGGGCTAGGCTTAAGGCAGGGGCACAAGTGCGTTCTAGGCTTAAGGCAGGGGCACAAGTGCGGGCTAGGATTAAGGCAGGGGCACAAGTGCGGGCTCGGCTTAAGGCAGGGGCACAAGTGCGGGTTCGGCTTAAGGCAGGGGCACTGGTGCGGGCTCGGCTTAAGGCCGGGGCACAAGTGCGGGCTCGGCTTAAGGCCGGGGCACAAGTGCGGGCTCGGCTTAAGGCCGGGGCACAAGTGCGGGCTCGGCTTAAGGCCGGGGCACAAGTGCGGGCTCGGCTTAAGGCCGGGGCACAAGTGCGGGCTCGGCTTAAGGCCGGGGCACAAGTGCGGGCTAGGCTTAAGGCCGGGGCACAAGTGCGGGCTAGGCTTAAGGCCGGGGCACAAGTGCGGGCTAGGCTTAAGGCCGGGGCACAAGTGCGGGCTAGGCTTAAGGCCGGGGCACAAGTGCGGGCTAGGCTTAAGGCCTGGGCACAAGTGCGGGCTAAGCTTAAGGCCGGGGCACAAGTGCGGGCTAAGCTTAAGGCCGGGGCACAAGTTCGGGCTAGGCTTAAGGCCGGGGCACAAGTGCGGGCTAGGCTTAAGGCCTGGGCACAAGTGCGTGCTAGGCTTAAGGCCTGGGCACAAGTGCGGGCTAGGCTTAAGGCCTGGGCACAAGTGCGGGCTAGGCTTAAAGCCTGGGCACAAGTGCGGGCTAGGCTTAAGGCCTGGGCACAAGTGCGGGCTAGGCTTAAGGCAGGGGCACAAGTGCGGGCTAGGATCAAGGCAGGGGGCACAAGTGCGGGCTAGGCTTAAGGCCTGGGCACAAGTGCGGGCTAGGCTTAAGGCCTGGGCACAAGTGCAGTGCTGGCTAGGATCAAGGCAGGGGCCACAAGTGCCAGCTAGGCTTAAGGCATGGGCACAAGTGCGGGCTAGGCTTACGGCCTGGGCACAAGTGCGCGCTAGGCTTTAGGCCTGGGCACAAGTGCGGGCTAGGCTTAAGGCCTGGGCACAAGTGCGGGCTAGGCTTAAGGCCTGGGCACAAGTGCGGGCTAGGCTTAAGGCCTGGGCAAAAGTGCGGGCTAGGCTTAAGGCCTGGGCACAAGTGCGGGCTAGGCTTAAGGCCTGGGCACAAGTGCGGGCTCGGCTTAAGGCCTGGGCACAAGTGCGGGCTAGGCTTAAGGCAGGGGCACAAGTGCGGGCTAGGCTTAAGGCTGGGGCACAAGTGCGGGCTAGGCTTAAGGCCTGGGCACAAGTGCGGGCTAGGCTTAAGGCCTGGGCACAAGTGCGGGCTAGGCTTAAGGCAGGGGCACAAGTGCGGGCTAGGCTTAAGGCTGGGGCACAAGTGCGGGCTAGGCTTAAGGCAGGGGCACAAGTGCGGGCTAGGATTAAGGCAGGGGCACAAGTGCGGGCTCGGCTTAAGGCAGGGGCACAAGTGCGGGTTCGGCTTAAGGCAAGGGCACTAGTGCGGGCTCGGCTTAAGGCCGGGGCACAAGTGCGGGCTCGGCTTAAGGCCGGGGCACAAGTGCGGGCTAGGCTTAAGGCCGGGGCACAAGTGCGGGCTAGGCTTAAGGCCTGGGCACAAGTGCGGGCTAAGCTTAATGCCGGGGCACAAGTGCGGGCTAAGCTTAAGGCCGGGGCACAAGTGCGGGCTAGGCTTAAGGCCGGGGCACAAGTGCGGGCTAGGCTTAAGGCCTGGGCACAAGTGCGTGCTAGGCTCAAGGCCTGGGCACAAGTGCGGGCTAGGCTTAAGGCCTGGGCACAAGTGCAGGCTAGGCTTAAGGCCTGGGCACAAGTGCAGGCTAGGCTTAAGGCCTGGGCACAAGTGCGGGCTAAGCTTAAGGCCGGGGCACAAGTGCGGGCTAGGCTTAAGGCCGGGGCACAAGTGCGGGCTAGGCTTAAGGCCTGGGCACAAGTGCGTGCTAGGCTCAAGGCCTGGGCACAAGTGCGGGCTAGGCTTAAGGCAGGGGCACAAGTGCGTTCTAGGCTTAAGGCAGGGGCACAAGTGCGGGCTAGGATTAAGGCAGGGGCACAAGTGCGGGCTCGGCTTAAGGCAGGGGCACAAGTGCGGGTTCGGCTTAAGGCAGGGGCACTGGTGCGGGCTCGGCTTAAGGCCGGGGCACAAGTGCGGGCTCGGCTTAAGGCCGGGGCACAAGTGCGGGCTCGGCTTAAGGCCGGGGCACAAGTGCGGGCTCGGCTTAAGGCCGGGGAACAAGTGCGGGCTCGGCTTAAGGCCGGGGCACAAGTGCGGGCTCGGCTTAAGGCCGGGGCACAAGTGCGGGCTAGGCTTAAGGCCGGGGCACAAGTGCGGGCTAGGCTTAAGGCCGGGGCACAAGTGCGGGCTAGGCTTAAGGCCGGGGCACAAGTGCGGGCTAGGCTTAAGGCCGGGGCACAAGTGCGGGCTAGGCTTAAGGCCTGGGCACAAGTGCGGGCTAAGCTTAAGGCCGGGGCACAAGTGCGGGCTAAGCTTAAGGCCGGGGCACAAGTTCGGGCTAGGCTTAAGGCCGGGGCACAAGTGCGGGCTAGGCTTAAGGCCTGGGCACAAGTGCGTGCTAGGCTTAAGGCCTGGGCACAAGTGCGGGCTAGGCTTAAGGCCTGGGCACAAGTGCGGGCTAGGCTTAAAGCCTGGGCACAAGTGCGGGCTAGGCTTAAGGCCTGGGCACAAGTGCGGGCTAGGCTTAAGGCAGGGGCACAAGTGCGGGCTAGGATCAAGGCAGGGGGCACAAGTGCGGGCTAGGCTTAAGGCCTGGGCACAAGTGCGGGCTAGGCTTAAGGCCTGGGCACAAGTGCAGTGCTGGCTAGGATCAAGGCAGGGGCCACAAGTGCCAGCTAGGCTTAAGGCATGGGCACAAGTGCGGGCTAGGCTTACGGCCTGGGCACAAGTGCGGGCTAGGCTTTAGGCCTGGGCACAAGTGCGGGCTAGGCTTAAGGCCTGGGCACAAGTGCGGGCTAGGCTTAAGGCCTGGGCACAAGTGCGGGCTAGGCTTAAGGCCTGGGCAAAAGTGCGGGCTAGGCTTAAGGCCTGGGCACAAGTGCGGGCTAGGCTTAAGGCCTGGGCACAAGTGCGGGCTAGGCTTAAGGCCTGGGCACAAGTGCGGGCTAGGCTTAAGGCAGGGGCACAAGTGCGGGCTAGGATTAAGGCAGGGGCACAAGTGCGGGCTCGGCTTAAGGCAGGGGCACAAGTGCGGGTTCGGCTTAAGGCAAGGGCACTAGTGCGGGCTCGGCTTAAGGCCGGGGCACAAGTGCGGGCTCGGCTTAAGGCCGGGGCACAAGTGCGGGCTAGGCTTAAGGCCGGGGCACAAGTGCGGGCTAGGCTTACGGCCTGGGCACAAGTGCGGGCTAAGCTTAAGGCCGGGGCACAAGTGCGGGCTAAGCTTAAGGCCGGGGCACAAGTGCGGGCTAGGCTTAAGGCCGGGGCACAAGTGCGGGCTAGGCTTAAGGCAGGGGCACAAGTGCGGGCTAGGATTAAGGCAGGGGCACAAGTGCGGGCTCGGCTTAAGGCAGGGGCACAAGTGCGGGTTCGGCTTAAGGCAAGGGCACTAGTGCGGGCTCGGCTTAAGGCCGGGGCACAAGTGCGGGCTCGGCTTAAGGCCGGGGCACAAGTGCGGGCTCGGCTTAAGGCCGGGGCACAAGTGCGGGCTAGGCTTAAGGCCTGGGCACAAGTGCGGGCTAGGCTTAAGGCCTGGGCAAAAGTGCGGGCTAGGCTTAAGGCCTGGGCACAAGTGCGGGCTAGGCTTAAGGCCTGGGCACAAGTGCGGGCTAGGCTTAAGGCCTGGGCACAAGTGCGGGCTAGGCTTAAGGCAGGGGCACAAGTGCGGGCTAGGCTTAAGGCTGGGGCACAAGTGCGGGCTAGGCTTAAGGCAGGGGCACAAGTGCGGGCTAGGATTAAGGCAGGGGCACAAGTGCGGGCTCGGCTTAAGGCAGGGGCACAAGTGCGGGTTCGGCTTAAGGCAAGGGCACTAGTGCGGGCTCGGCTTAAGGCCGGGGCACAAGTGCGGGCTCGGCTTAAGGCCGGGGCACAAGTGCGGGCTAGGCTTAAGGCCGGGGCACAAGTGCGGGCTAGGCTTACGGCCTGGGCACAAGTGCGGGCTAAGCTTAAGGCCGGGGCACAAGTGCGGGCTAAGCTTAAGGCCGGGGCACAAGTGCGGGCTAGGCTTAAGGCCGGGGCACAAGTGCGGGCTAGGCTTAAGGCAGGGGCACAAGTGCGGGCTAGGATTAAGGCAGGGGCACAAGTGCGGGCTCGGCTTAAGGCAGGGGCACAAGTGCGGGTTCGGCTTAAGGCAAGGGCACTAGTGCGGGCTCGGCTTAAGGCCGGGGCACAAGTGCGGGCTCGGCTTAAGGCCGGGGCACAAGTGCGGGCTCGGCTTAAGGCCGGGGCACAAGTGCGGGCTCGGCTTAAGGCCGGGGCACAAGTGTGGGCTCGGCTTCAGGCCGGGGCACAAGTGCGGGCTCAGCTTAAGGCCGGGGTACAAGTGCGGGCTAGGCTTAAGGCCGGGGCACAAGTGCGGGCTAGGCTTAAGGCCGGGGCACAAGTGCGGGCTAGGCTTAAGGCCGGGGCACAAGTGCGGGCTAGGCTTAAGGCCTGGGCACAAGTGCGGGCTAAGCTTAAGGCCGGGGCACAAGTGCGGGCTAAGCTTAAGGCCGGGGCACAAGTGCGGGCTAGGCTTAAGGCCGGGGCACAAGTGCGGGCTAGGCTTAAGGCCTGGGCACAAGTGCGTGCTAGGCTCAAGGCCTGGGCACAAGTGCGGGCTAGGCTTAAGGCCTGGGCACAAGTGCAGGCTAGGCTTAAGGCCTGGGCACAAGTGCAGGCTAGGCTTAAGGCCTGGGCACAAGTGCGGGCTAAGCTTAAGGCCGGGGCACAAGTGCGGGCTAGGCTTAAGGCCGGGGCACAAGTGCGGGCTAGGCTTAAGGCCTGGGCACAAGTGCGTGCTAGGCTCAAGGCCTGGGCACAAGTGCGGGCTAGGCTTAAGGCAGGGGCACAAGTGCGTTCTAGGCTTAAGGCAGGGGCACAAGTGCGGGCTAGGATTAAGGCAGGGGCACAAGTGCGGGCTCGGCTTAAGGCAGGGGCACAAGTGCGGGCTAGGCTTAAGGCTGGGGCACAAGTGCGGGCTAGGCTTAAGGCAGGGGCACAAGTGCGGGCTAGGATTAAGGCAGGGGCACAAGTGCGGGCTCGGCTTAAGGCAGGGGCACAAGTGCGGGTTCGGCTTAAGGCAAGGGCACTAGTGCGGGCTCGGCTTAAGGCCGGGGCACAAGTGCGGGCTAAGCTTAAGGCCGGGGCACAAGTGCGGGCTAAGCTTAAGGCCGGGGCACAAGTGCGGGCTAGGCTTAAGGCCGGGGCACAAGTGCGGGCTAGGCTTAAGGCCTGGGCACAAGTGCGTGCTAGGCTCAAGGCCTGGGCACAAGTGCGGGCTAGGCTTAAGGCCTGGGCACAAGTGCAGGCTAGGCTTAAGGCCTGGGCACAAGTGCAGGCTAGGCTTAAGGCCTGGGCACAAGTGCGGGCTAAGCTTAAGGCCGGGGCACAAGTGCGGGCTAGGCTTAAGGCCGGGGCACAAGTGCGGGCTAGGCTTAAGGCCTGGGCACAAGTGCGTGCTAGGCTCAAGGCCTGGGCACAAGTGCGGGCTAGGCTTAAGGCAGGGGCACAAGTGCGTTCTAGGCTTAAGGCAGGGGCACAAGTGCGGGCTAGGATTAAGGCAGGGGCACAAGTGCGGGCTCGGCTTAAGGCAGGGGCACAAGTGCGGGTTCGGCTTAAGGCAGGGGCACTGGTGCGGGCTCGGCTTAAGGCCGGGGCACAAGTGCGGGCTCGGCTTAAGGCCGGGGCACAAGTGCGGGCTCGGCTTAAGGCCGGGGCACAAGTGCGGGCTCGGCTTAAGGCCGGGGCACAAGTGCGGGCTCGGCTTAAGGCCGGGGCACAAGTGCGGGCTCGGCTTAAGGCCGGGGCACAAGTGCGGGCTAGGCTTAAGGCCGGGGCACAAGTGCGGGCTAGGCTTAAGGCCGGGGCACAAGTGCGGGCTAGGCTTAAGGCCGGGGCACAAGTGCGGGCTAGGCTTAAGGCCGGGGCACAAGTGCGGGCTAGGCTTAAGGCCTGGGCACAAGTGCGGGCTAAGCTTAAGGCCGGGGCACAAGTGCGGGCTAAGCTTAAGGCCGGGGCACAAGTTCGGGCTAGGCTTAAGGCCGGGGCACAAGTGCGGGCTAGGCTTAAGGCCTGGGCACAAGTGCGTGCTAGGCTTAAGGCCTGGGCACAAGTGCGGGCTAGGCTTAAGGCCTGGGCACAAGTGCGGGCTAGGCTTAAGGCCTGGGCACAAGTGCGGGCTAGGCTTAAGGCCTGGGCACAAGTGCGGGCTAGGCTTAAGGCAGGGGCACAAGTGCGGGCTAGGCTTAAGGCTGGGGCACAAGTGCGGGCTAGGCTTAAGGCAGGGGCACAAGTGCGGGCTAGGATTAAGGCAGGGGCACAAGTGCGGGCTCAGCTTAAGGCAGGGGCACAAGTGCGGGTTCGGCTTAAGGCAAGGGCACTAGTGCGGGCTCGGCTTAAGGCCGGGGCACAAGTGCGGGCTCGGCTTAAGGCCGGGGCACAAGTGCGGGCTAGGCTTAAGGCAAGGGCACTAGTGCGGGCTCGGCTTAAGGCCGGGGCACAAGTGCGGGCTCGGCTTAAGGCCGGGGCACAAGTGCGGGCTAGGCTTAAGGCCGGGGCACAAGTGCGGGCTAGTCTTACGGCCTGGGCACAAGTGCGGGCTAAGCTTAAGGCCGGGGCACAAGTGCGGGCTAAGCTTAAGGCCGGGGCACAAGTGCGGGCTAGGCTTAAGGCCGGGGCACAAGTGCGGGCTAGGCTTAAGGCCTGGGCACAAGTGCGTGCTAGGCTCAAGGCCTGGGCACAAGTGCGGGCTAGGCTTAAGGCAGGGGCACAAGTGCGGGCTAGGCTTAAGGCAGGGGCACAAGTGCGGGCTAGGATTAAGGCAGGGGCACAAGTGCGGGCTCGGCTTAAGGCAGGGGCACAAGTGCGGGTTCGGCTTAAGGCAGGGGCACTGGTGCGGGCTCGGCTTAAGGCCGGGGCACAAGTGCGGGCTCGGCTTAAGGCCGGGGCACAAGTGCGGGCTCGGCTTAAGGCCGGGGCACAAGTGCGGGCTCGGCTTAAGGCCGGGACACAAGTGTGGGCTCGGCTTAAGGCCGGGGCACAAGTGCGGGCTCGGCTTAAGGCCGGGGCACAAGTGCGGGCTAGGCTTAAGGCCGGGGCACAAGTGCGGGCTAGGCTTAAGGCCGGGGCACAAGTGCGGGCTAGGCTTAAGGCCGGGGCACAAGTGCGGGCTAGGCTTAAGGCCGGGGCACAAGTGCGGGCTAGGCTTAAGGCCTGGGCACAAGTGCGGGCTAAGCTTAAGGCCGGGGCACAAGTGCGGGCTAGGCTTAAGGCCGGGGCACAAGTGCGGGCTAGGCTTAAGGCCTGGGCACAAGTGCGGGCTAGGCTTACGGCCTGGGCACAAGTGCGGGCTAGGCTTTAGGCCTGGGCACAAGTGCGGGCTAGGCTTAAGGCCTGGGCACAAGTGCGGGCTAGGCTTAAGGCCTGGGCACAAGTGCGGGCTAGGCTTAACGCCTGGGCACAAGTGCGGGCTAGGCTTAAGGCCTGGGCACAAGTGCGGGCTAGGCTTAAGGCCTGGGCACAAGTGCGGGCTAGGCTTAAGGCCTGGGCACAAGTGCGGGCTAGGCTTAAGGCCTGGGCACAAGTGCGGGCTAGGCTTAAGGCCTGGGCACAAGTGCGGGCTAGGCTTAAGGCCTGGGCACAAGTGCGGGCTAGGCTTAAGGCCTGGGCACAAGTGCGGGCTAGGCTTAAGGCCTGGGCACAAGTGCGTGCTAGGCTTAAGGCCTGGGCACAAGTGCGGGCTAGGCTTAAGGCCTGGGCACAAGTGCGGGCTAGGCTTAAGGCCTGGGCACAAGTGCGGGCTAGGCTTAAGGCCTGGGCACAAGTGCAGGCTAGGCTTAAGGCCTGGGCACAAGTGCGGGCTAGGCTTAAGGCAGGGGCACAAGTGCGGGCTAGGTTTAAGGCCTGGGCACAAGTGCGGGCTAGGCTTAAGGCCTGGGCACAAGTGCGGGCTAGGATCACGGCAGGGGGCACAAGTGCGGGCTAGGATCAAGGCAGGGGGCACAAGTGCGGGCTAGGCTTAACGCCTGGGCACAAGTGCAGGCTAGGCTTAAGGCCTGGGCACAAGTGCAGGCTAGGCTTAAGGCCTGGGCACAAGTGCAGTGCTGGCTAGGATCAAGGCAAAGGCCACAAGTGCCAGCTAGGCTTAAGGCATGGGCACAAGTGTGGGCTAGGCTTAAGGCCTAGGCACAAGTGCGGGCTAGGCTTAAGGCCTGGGCACAAGTGCGGGCTAGGCTTAAGGCCTGGGCACAAGTGCGGGCTAGGCTTAAGGCCTGGGCACAAGTGCGGGCTAGGCTTAAGGCCGAGGCACAAGTGCGGGCTAGGCTTAAGGCCAGGGCACAAGTGCGGGCTAGGCTTAAGGCCTGGGCACAAGTGCGGGCTAGGCTTAAGGCCTGGGCACAAGTGCGGGCTAGGATCAAGGCAGGGGGCACAAGTGCGGGCTAGGATCAAGGCAGGGGGCACAAGTGCGGGCTAGGCTTAACGCCTGGGCACAAGTGCAGGCTAGGCTTAAGGCCTGGGCACAAGTGCAGGCTAGGCTTAAGGCCTGGGCACAAGTGCAGTGCTGGCTAGGATCAAGGCAAAGGCCACAAGTGCCAGCTAGGCTAAAGGCCTGGGCACAAGTGCGGGCTAGGCTTACGGCCTGGGCACAAGTGCGGGCTAGGCTTTAGGCCTGGGCACAAGTGCGGGCTAGGCTTAAGGCCTGGGCACAAGTGCGGGCTAGGCTTAAGGCCTGGGCACAAGTGCGGGCTAGGCTTAAGGCCTGGGCAAAAGTGCGGGCTAGGCTTAAGGCCTGGGCACAAGTGCGGGCTAGGCTTAAGGCCTGGGCACAAGTGCGGGCTAGGCTTAAGGCAGGGGCACAAGTGCGGGCTAGGCTTAAGGCTGGGGCACAAGTGCGGGCTAGGCTTAAGGCAGGGGCACAAGTGCGGGCTAGGATTAAGGCAGGGGCACAAGTGCGGGCTCGGCTTAAGGCAGGGGCACAAGTGCGGGTTCGGCCTAAGGCAAGGGCACTAGTGCGGGCTCGGCTTAAGGCCGGGGCACAAGTGCGGGCTCGGCTTAAGGCCGGGGCACAAGTGCGGGCTCGGCTTAAGGCCGGGGCACAAGTGCGGGCTCGGCTTAAGGCCGGGGCACAAGTGTGGGCTCGGCTTCAGGCCGGGGCACAAGTGCGGGCTCAGCTTAAGGCCGGGGTACAAGTGCGGGCTAGGCTTAAGGCCGGGGCACAAGTGCGGGCTAGGCTTAAGGCCGGGGCACAAGTGCGGGCTAGGCTTAAGGCCGGGGCACAAGTGCGGGCTAGGCTTAAGGCCTGGGCACAAGTGCGGGCTAAGCTTAAGGCCGGGGCACAAGTGCGGGCTAAGCTTAAGGCCGGGGCACAAGTGCGGGCTAGGCTTAAGGCCGGGGCACAAGTGCGGGCTAGGCTTAAGGCCTGGGCACAAGTGCGTGCTAGGCTCAAGGCCGGGGCACAAGTGCGGGCTCGGCTTAAGGCCGGGACACAAGTGTGGGCTCGGCTTAAGGCCGGGGCACAAGTGCGGGCTCGGCTTAAGGCCGGGGCACAAGTGCGGGCTAGGCTTAAGGCCGGGGCACAAGTGCGGGCTAGGCTTAAGGCCGGGGCACAAGTGCGGGCTAGGCTTAAGGCCGGGGCACAAGTGCGGGCTAGGCTTAAGGCCGGGGCACAAGTGCGGGCTAGGCTTAAGGCCTGGGCACAAGTGCGGGCTAAGCTTAAGGCCGGGGCACAAGTGCGGGCTAGGCTTAAGGCCGGGGCACAAGTGCGGGCTAGGCTTAAGGCCTGGGCACAAGTGCGGGCTAGGCTTACGGCCTGGGCACAAGTGCGGGCTAGGCTTTAGGCCTGGGCACAAGTGCGGGCTAGGCTTAAGGCCTGGGCACAAGTGCGGGCTAGGCTTAAGGCCTGGGCACAAGTGCGGGCTAGGCTTAACGCCTGGGCACAAGTGCGGGCTAGGCTTAAGGCCTGGGCACAAGTGCGGGCTAGGCTTAAGGCCTGGGCACAAGTGCGGGCTAGGCTTAAGGCCTGGGCACAAGTGCGGGCTAGGCTTAAGGCCTGGGCACAAGTGCGGGCTAGGCTTAAGGCCTGGGCACAAGTGCGTGCTAGGCTTAAGGCCTGGGCACAAGTGCGGGCTAGGCTTAAGGCCTGGGCACAAGTGCGGGCTAGGCTTAAGGCCTGGGCACAAGTGCGGGCTAGGCTTAAGGCCTGGGCACAAGTGC
This sequence comes from Ranitomeya imitator, assembly GCF_032444005.1. Taxonomy (NCBI): domain Eukaryota; kingdom Metazoa; phylum Chordata; class Amphibia; order Anura; family Dendrobatidae; genus Ranitomeya; species Ranitomeya imitator. Next base: position 57,661 of record NW_027193350.1, on the reverse strand, counting down.
AGGCTAGGCTTAAGGCCTGGGCACAAGTGCGGGCTAGGCTTAAGGCAGGGGCACAAGTGCGGGCTAGGTTTAAGGCCTGGGCACAAGTGCGGGCTAGGCTTAAGGCCTGGGCACAAGTGCGGGCTAGGATCACGGCAGGGGGCACAAGTGCGGGCTAGGATCAAGGCAGGGGGCACAAGTGCGGGCTAGGCTTAACGCCTGGGCACAAGTGCAGGCTAGGCTTAAGGCCTGGGCACAAGTGCAGGCTAGGCTTAAGGCCTGGGCACAAGTGCAGTGCTGGCTAGGATCAAGGCAAAGGCCACAAGTGCCAGCTAGGCTTAAGGCATGGGCACAAGTGTGGGCTAGGCTTAAGGCCTAGGCACAAGTGCGGGCTAGGCTTAAGGCCTGGGCACAAGTGCGGGCTAGGCTTAAGGCCTGGGCACAAGTGCGGGCTAGGCTTAAGGCCTGGGCACAAGTGCGGGCTAGGCTTAAGGCCGAGGCACAAGTGCGGGCTAGGCTTAAGGCCAGGGCACAAGTGCGGGCTAGGCTTAAGGCCTGGGCACAAGTGCGGGCTAGGCTTAAGGCCTGGGCACAAGTGCGGGCTAGGATCAAGGCAGGGGGCACAAGTGCGGGCTAGGATCAAGGCAGGGGGCACAAGTGCGGGCTAGGCTTAACGCCTGGGCACAAGTGCAGGCTAGGCTTAAGGCCTGGGCACAAGTGCAGGCTAGGCTTAAGGCCTGGGCACAAGTGCAGTGCTGGCTAGGATCAAGGCAAAGGCCACAAGTGCCAGCTAGGCTAAAGGCCTGGGCACAAGTGCGGGCTAGGCTTACGGCCTGGGCACAAGTGCGGGCTAGGCTTTAGGCCTGGGCACAAGTGCGGGCTAGGCTTAAGGCCTGGGCACAAGTGCGGGCTAGGCTTAAGGCCTGGGCACAAGTGCGGGCTAGGCTTAAGGCCTGGGCAAAAGTGCGGGCTAGGCTTAAGGCCTGGGCACAAGTGCGGGCTAGGCTTAAGGCCTGGGCACAAGTGCGGGCTAGGCTTAAGGCAGGGGCACAAGTGCGGGCTAGGCTTAAGGCTGGGGCACAAGTGCGGGCTAGGCTTAAGGCAGGGGCACAAGTGCGGGCTAGGATTAAGGCAGGGGCACAAGTGCGGGCTCGGCTTAAGGCAGGGGCACAAGTGCGGGTTCGGCCTAAGGCAAGGGCACTAGTGCGGGCTCGGCTTAAGGCCGGGGCACAAGTGCGGGCTCGGCTTAAGGCCGGGGCACAAGTGCGGGCTCGGCTTAAGGCCGGGGCACAAGTGCGGGCTCGGCTTAAGGCCGGGGCACAAGTGTGGGCTCGGCTTCAGGCCGGGGCACAAGTGCGGGCTCAGCTTAAGGCCGGGGTACAAGTGCGGGCTAGGCTTAAGGCCGGGGCACAAGTGCGGGCTAGGCTTAAGGCCGGGGCACAAGTGCGGGCTAGGCTTAAGGCCGGGGCACAAGTGCGGGCTAGGCTTAAGGCCTGGGCACAAGTGCGGGCTAAGCTTAAGGCCGGGGCACAAGTGCGGGCTAAGCTTAAGGCCGGGGCACAAGTGCGGGCTAGGCTTAAGGCCGGGGCACAAGTGCGGGCTAGGCTTAAGGCCTGGGCACAAGTGCGTGCTAGGCTCAAGGCCTGGGCACAAGTGCGGGCTAGGCTTAAGGCCTGGGCACAAGTGCAGGCTAGGCTTAAGGCCTGGGCACAAGTGCAGGCTAGGCTTAAGGCCTGGGCACAAGTGCGGGCTAAGCTTAAGGCCGGGGCACAAGTGCGGGCTAGGCTTAAGGCCGGGGCACAAGTGCGGGCTAGTCTTAAGGCCTGGGCACAAGTGCGTGCTAGGCTCAAGGCCTGGGCACAAGTGCGGGCTAGGCTTAAGGCAGGGGCACAAGTGCGTTCTAGGCTTAAGGCAGGGGCACAAGTGCGGGCTAGGATTAAGGCAGGGGCACAAGTGCGGGCTCGGCTTAAGGCAGGGGCACAAGTGCGGGTTCGGCTTAAGGCACGGGCACTGGTGCGGGCTCGGCTTAAGGCCGGGGCACAAGTGCGGGCTCGGCTTAAGGCCGGGGCACAAGTGCGGGCTCGGCTTAAGGCCGGGGCACAAGTGCGGGCTAGGCTTAAGGCCGGGGCACAAGTGCGGGCTAGGCTTACGGCCTGGGCACAAGTGCGGGCTAAGCTTAAGGCCGGGGCACAAGTGCGGGCTAAGCTTAAGGCCGGGGCACAAGTGCGGGCTAGGCTTAAGGCCGGGGCACAAGTGCGGGCTAGGCTTAAGGCAGGGGCACAAGTGCGGGCTAGGATTAAGGCAGGGGCACAAGTGCGGGCTCGGCTTAAGGCAGGGGCACAAGTGCGGGTTCGGCTTAAGGCAAGGGCACTAGTGCGGGCTCGGCTTAAGGCCGGGGCACAAGTGCGGGCTCGGCTTAAGGCCGGGGCACAAGTGCGGGCTCGGCTTAAGGCCGGGGCACAAGTGCGGGCTCGGCTTAAGGCCGGGGCACAAGTGTGGGCTCGGCTTCAGGCCGGGGCACAAGTGCGGGCTCAGCTTAAGGCCGGGGTACAAGTGCGGGCTAGGCTTAAGGCCGGGGCACAAGTGCGGGCTAGGCTTAAGGCCGGGGCACAAGTGCGGGCTAGGCTTAAGGCCGGGGCACAAGTGCGGGCTAGGCTTAAGGCCTGGGCACAAGTGCGGGCTAAGCTTAAGGCCGGGGCACAAGTGCGGGCTAAGCTTAAGGCCGGGGCACAAGTGCGGGCTAGGCTTAAGGCCGGGGCACAAGTGCGGGCTAGGCTTAAGGCCTGGGCACAAGTGCGTGCTAGGCTCAAGGCCTGGGCACAAGTGCGGGCTAGGCTTAAGGCCTGGGCACAAGTGCAGGCTAGGCTTAAGGCCTGGGCACAAGTGCAGGCTAGGCTTAAGGCCTGGGCACAAGTGCGGGCTAAGCTTAAGGCCGGGGCACAAGTGCGGGCTAGGCTTAAGGCCGGGGCACAAGTGCGGGCTAGGCTTAAGGCCTGGGCACAAGTGCGTGCTAGGCTCAAGGCCTGGGCACAAGTGCGGGCTAGGCTTAAGGCAGGGGCACAAGTGCGTTCTAGGCTTAAGGCAGGGGCACAAGTGCGGGCTAGGATTAAGGCAGGGGCACAAGTGCGGGCTCGGCTTAAGGCAGGGGCACAAGTGCGGGCTAGGCTTAAGGCTGGGGCACAAGTGCGGGCTAGGCTTAAGGCAGGGGCACAAGTGCGGGCTAGGATTAAGGCAGGGGCACAAGTGCGGGCTCGGCTTAAGGCAGGGGCACAAGTGCGGGTTCGGCTTAAGGCAAGGGCACTAGTGCGGGCTCGGCTTAAGGCCGGGGCACAAGTGCGGGCTCGGCTTAAGGCCGGGGCACAAGTGCGGGCTCGGCTTAAGGCCGGGGCACAAGTGCGGGCTCGGCTTAAGGCCGGGGCACAAGTGTGGGCTCGGCTTCAGGCCGGGGCACAAGTGCGGGCTCAGCTTAAGGCCGGGGTACAAGTGCGGGCTAGGCTCAAGGCCTGGGCACAAGTGCGGGCTAGGCTTAAGGCAGGGGCACAAGTGCGTTCTAGGCTTAAGGCAGGGGCACAAGTGCGGGCTAGGATTAAGGCAGGGGCACAAGTGCGGGCTCGGCTTAAGGCAGGGGCACAAGTGCGGGCTAGGCTTAAGGCTGGGGCACAAGTGCGGGCTAGGCTTAAGGCAGGGGCACAAGTGCGGGCTAGGATTAAGGCAGGGGCACAAGTGCGGGCTCGGCTTAAGGCAGGGGCACAAGTGCGGGTTCGGCTTAAGGCAAGGGCACTAGTGCGGGCTCGGCTTAAGGCCGGGGCACAAGTGCGGGCTCGGCTTAAGGCCGGGGCACAAGTGCGGGCTCGGCTTAAGGCCGGGGCACAAGTGCGGGCTCGGCTTAAGGCCGGGGCACAAGTGTGGGCTCGGCTTCAGGCCGGGGCACAAGTGCGGGCTCAGCTTAAGGCCGGGGTACAAGTGCGGGCTAGGCTTAAGGCCGGGGCACAAGTGCGGGCTAGGCTTAAGGCCGGGGCACAAGTGCGGGCTAGGCTTAAGGCCGGGGCACAAGTGCGGGTTAGGCTTAAGGCCTGGGCACAAGTGCGGGCTAAGCTTAAGGCCGGGGCACAAGTGCGGGCTAAGCTTAAGGCCGGGGCACAAGTGCGGGCTAGGCTTAAGGCCGGGGCACAAGTGCGGGCTAAGCTTAAGGCCGGGGCACAAGTGCGGGCTAGGCTTAAGGCCGGGGCACAAGTGCGGGCTAGGCTTAAGGCCTGGGCACAAGTGCGTGCTAGGCTCAAGGCCTGGGCACAAGTGCGGGCTAGGCTTAAGGCCTGGGCACAAGTGCAGGCTAGGCTTAAGGCCTGGGCACAAGTGCAGGCTAGGCTTAAGGCCTGGGCACAAGTGCGGGCTAAGCTTAAGGGGCACAAGTGCGGGCTAGGCTTAAGGCCGGGGCACAAGTGCGGGCTAGGCTTAAGGCCTGGGCACAAGTGCGTGCTAGGCTCAAGGCCTGGGCACAAGTGCGGGCTAGGCTTAAGGCAGGGGCACAAGTGCGTTCTAGGCTTAAGGCAGGGGCACAAGTGCGGGCTAGGATTAAGGCAGGGGCACAAGTGCGGGCTCGGCTTAAGGCAGGGGCACAAGTGCGGGTTCGGCTTAAGGCAGGGGCACTGGTGCGGGCTCGGCTTAAGGCCGGGGCACAAGTGCGGGCTCGGCTTAAGGCCGGGGCACAAGTGCGGGCTCGGCTTAAGGCCGGGGCACAAGTGCGGGCTCGGCTTAAGGCCGGGGCACAAGTGCGGGCTCGGCTTAAGGCCGGGGCACAAGTGCGGGCTCGGCTTAAGGCCGGGGCACAAGTGCGGGCTAGGCTTAAGGCCGGGGCACAAGTGCGGGCTAGGCTTAAGGCCGGGGCACAAGTGCGGGCTAGGCTTAAGGCCGGGGCACAAGTGCGGGCTAGGCTTAAGGCCGGGGCACAAGTGCGGGCTAGGCTTAAGGCCTGGGCACAAGTGCGGGCTAAGCTTAAGGCCGGGGCACAAGTGCGGGCTAAGCTTAAGGCCGGGGCACAAGTTCGGGCTAGGCTTAAGGCCGGGGCACAAGTGCGGGCTAGGCTTAAGGCCTGGGCACAAGTGCGTGCTAGGCTTAAGGCCTGGGCACAAGTGCGGGCTAGGCTTAAGGCCTGGGCACAAGTGCGGGCTAAGTGCGGGCTAAGCTTAAGGCCGGGGCACAAGTGCGGGCTAAGCTTAAGGCCGGGGCACAAGTGCGGGCTAGGCTTAAGGCCGGGGCACAAGTGCGGGCTAGGCTTAAGGCCTGGGCACAAGTGCGTGCTAGGCTCAAGGCCTGGGCACAAGTGCGGGCTAGGCTTAAGGCCTGGGCAAAAGTGCGGGCTAGGCTTAAGGCCTGGGCACAAGTGCGGGCTAGGCTTAAGGCCTGGGCACAAGTGCGGGCTCGGCTTAAGGCCTGGGCACAAGTGCGGGCTAGGCTTAAGGCAGGGGCACAAGTGCGGGCTAGGCTTAAGGCTGGGGCACAAGTGCGGGCTAGGCTTAAGGCCTGGGCACAAGTGCGGGCTAGGCTTAAGGCCTGGGCACAAGTGCGGGCTAGGCTTAAGGCAGGGGCACAAGTGCGGGCTAGGCTTAAGGCTGGGGCACAAGTGCGGGCTAGGCTTAAGGCAGGGGCACAAGTGCGGGCTAGGATTAAGGCAGGGGCACAAGTGCGGGCTCGGCTTAAGGCAGGGGCACAAGTGCGGGTTCGGCCTAAGGCAAGGGCACTAGTGCGGGCTCGGCTTAAGGCCGGGGCACAAGTGCGGGCTCGGCTTAAGGCCGGGGCACAAGTGCGGGCTCGGCTTAAGGCCGGGGCACAAGTGCGGGCTCGGCTTAAGGCCGGGGCACAAGTGTGGGCTCGGCTTCAGGCCGGGGCACAAGTGCGGGCTCAGCTTAAGGCCGGGGTACAAGTGCGGGCTAGGCTTAAGGCCGGGGCACAAGTGCGGGCTAGGCTTAAGGCCGGGGCACAAGTGCGGGCTAGGCTTAAGGCCGGGGCACAAGTGCGGGCTAGGCTTAAGGCCTGGGCACAAGTGCGGGCTAAGCTTAAGGCCGGGGCACAAGTGCGGGCTAAGCTTAAGGCCGGGGCACAAGTGCGGGCTAGGCTTAAGGCCGGGGCACAAGTGCGGGCTAGGCTTAAGGCCTGGGCACAAGTGCGTGCTAGGCTCAAGGCCTGGGCACAAGTGCGGGCTAGGCTTAAGGCCTGGGCACAAGTGCAGGCTAGGCTTAAGGCCTGGGCACAAGTGCAGGCTAGGCTTAAGGCCTGGGCACAAGTGCGGGCTAAGCTTAAGGCCGGGGCACAAGTGCGGGCTAGGCTTAAGGCCGGGGCACAAGTGCGGGCTAGTCTTAAGGCCTGGGCACAAGTGCGTGCTAGGCTCAAGGCCTGGGCACAAGTGCGGGCTAGGCTTAAGGCAGGGGCACAAGTGCGTTCTAGGCTTAAGGCAGGGGCACAAGTGCGGGCTAGGATTAAGGCAGGGGCACAAGTGCGGGCTCGGCTTAAGGCAGGGGCACAAGTGCGGGTTCGGCTTAAGGCACGGGCACTGGTGCGGGCTCGGCTTAAGGCCGGGGCACAAGTGCGGGCTCGGCTTAAGGCCGGGGCACAAGTGCGGGCTCGGCTTAAGGCCGGGGCACAAGTGCGGGCTAGGCTTAAGGCCGGGGCACAAGTGCGGGCTAGGCTTACGGCCTGGGCACAAGTGCGGGCTAAGCTTAAGGCCGGGGCACAAGTGCGGGCTAAGCTTAAGGCCGGGGCACAAGTGCGGGCTAGGCTTAAGGCCGGGGCACAAGTGCGGGCTAGGCTTAAGGCAGGGGCACAAGTGCGGGCTAGGATTAAGGCAGGGGCACAAGTGCGGGCTCGGCTTAAGGCAGGGGCACAAGTGCGGGTTCGGCTTAAGGCAAGGGCACTAGTGCGGGCTCGGCTTAAGGCCGGGGCACAAGTGCGGGCTCGGCTTAAGGCCGGGGCACAAGTGCGGGCTCGGCTTAAGGCCGGGGCACAAGTGCGGGCTCGGCTTAAGGCCGGGGCACAAGTGTGGGCTCGGCTTCAGGCCGGGGCACAAGTGCGGGCTCAGCTTAAGGCCGGGGTACAAGTGCGGGCTAGGCTTAAGGCCGGGGCACAAGTGCGGGCTAGGCTTAAGGCCGGGGCACAAGTGCGGGCTAGGCTTAAGGCCGGGGCACAAGTGCGGGCTAGGCTTAAGGCCTGGGCACAAGTGCGGGCTAAGCTTAAGGCCGGGGCACAAGTGCGGGCTAAGCTTAAGGCCGGGGCACAAGTGCGGGCTAGGCTTAAGGCCGGGGCACAAGTGCGGGCTAGGCTTAAGGCCTGGGCACAAGTGCGTGCTAGGCTCAAGGCCTGGGCACAAGTGCGGGCTAGGCTTAAGGCCTGGGCACAAGTGCAGGCTAGGCTTAAGGCCTGGGCACAAGTGCAGGCTAGGCTTAAGGCCTGGGCACAAGTGCGGGCTAAGCTTAAGGCCGGGGCACAAGTGCGGGCTAGGCTTAAGGCCGGGGCACAAGTGCGGGCTAGGCTTAAGGCCTGGGCACAAGTGCGTGCTAGGCTCAAGGCCTGGGCACAAGTGCGGGCTAGGCTTAAGGCAGGGGCACAAGTGCGTTCTAGGCTTAAGGCAGGGGCACAAGTGCGGGCTAGGATTAAGGCAGGGGCACAAGTGCGGGCTCGGCTTAAGGCAGGGGCACAAGTGCGGGCTAGGCTTAAGGCTGGGGCACAAGTGCGGGCTAGGCTTAAGGCAGGGGCACAAGTGCGGGCTAGGATTAAGGCAGGGGCACAAGTGCGGGCTCGGCTTAAGGCAGGGGCACAAGTGCGGGTTCGGCTTAAGGCAAGGGCACTAGTGCGGGCTCGGCTTAAGGCCGGGGCACAAGTGCGGGCTCGGCTTAAGGCCGGGGCACAAGTGCGGGCTCGGCTTAAGGCCGGGGCACAAGTGCGGGCTCGGCTTAAGGCCGGGGCACAAGTGTGGGCTCGGCTTCAGGCCGGGGCACAAGTGCGGGCTCAGCTTAAGGCCGGGGTACAAGTGCGGGCTAGGCTTAAGGCCAGGGCACAAGTGCGGGCTAGGCTTAAGGCCGGGGCACAAGTGCGGGCTAGGCTTAAGGCCGGGGCACAAGTGCGGGCTAGGCTTAAGGCCTGGGCACAAGTGCGGGCTAAGCTTAAGGCCGGGGCACAAGTGCGGGCTAAGCTTAAGGCCGGGGCACAAGTTCGGGCTAGGCTTAAGGCCGGGGCACAAGTGCGGGCTAGGCTTAAGGCCTGGGCACAAGTGCGTGCTAGGCTTAAGGCCTGGGCACAAGTGCGGGCTAGGCTTAAGGCCTGGGCACAAGTGCGGGCTAGGCTTAAAGCCTGGGCACAAGTGCGGGCTAGGCTTAAGGCCTGGGCACAAGTGCGGGCTAGGCTTAAGGCAGGGGCACAAGTGCGGGCTAGGATTAAGGCAGGGGCACAAGTGCGGGCTAGGCTTAAGGCCGGGGCACAAGTGCGGGCTAGGCTTAAGGCCGGGGCACAAGTGCGGGCTAGGCTTAAGGCCGGGGCACAAGTGCGGGCTAGGCTTAAGGCCTGGGCACAAGTGCGGGCTAAGCTTAAGGCCGGGGCACAAGTGCGGGCTAAGCTTAAGGCCGGGGCACAAGTTCGGGCTAGGCTTAAGGCCGGGGCACAAGTGCGGGCTAGGCTTAAGGCCTGGGCACAAGTGCGTGCTAGGCTTAAGGCCTGGGCACAAGTGCGGGCTAGGCTTAAGGCCTGGGCACAAGTGCGGGCTAGGCTTAAAGCCTGGGCACAAGTGCGGGCTAGGCTTAAGGCCTGGGCACAAGTGCGGGCTAGGCTTAAGGCAGGGGCACAAGTGCGGGCTAGGATCAAGGCAGGGGGCACAAGTGCGGGCTAGGCTTAAGGCCTGGGCACAAGTGCGGGCTAGGCTTAAGGCCTGGGCACAAGTGCAGTGCTGGCTAGGATCAAGGCAGGGGCCACAAGTGCCAGCTAGGCTTAAGGCATGGGCACAAGTGCGGGCTAGGCTTACGGCCTGGGCACATGTGCGGGCTAGGCTTTAGGCCTGGGCACAAGTGCGGGCTAGGCTTAAGGCCTGGGCACAAGTGCGGGCTAGGCTTAAGGCCTGGGCACAAGTGCGGGCTAGGCTTAAGGCCTGGGCAAAAGTGCGGGCTAGGCTTAAGGCCTGGGCACAAGTGCGGGCTAGGCTTAAGGCCTGGGCACAAGTGCGGGCTCGGCTTAAGGCCTGGGCACAAGTGCGGGCTAGGCTTAAGGCAGGGGCACAAGTGCGGGCTAGGCTTAAGGCTGGGGCACAAGTGCGGGCTAGGCTTAAGGCCTGGGCACAAGTGCGGGCTAGGCTTAAGGCCTGGGCACAAGTGCGGGCTAGGCTTAAGGCAGGGGCACAAGTGCGGGCTAGGCTTAAGGCTGGGGCACAAGTGCGGGCTAGGCTTAAGGCAGGGGCACAAGTGCGGGCTAGGATTAAGGCAGGGGCACAAGTGCGGGCTCGGCTTAAGGCAGGGGCACAAGTGCGGGTTCGGCTTAAGGCAAGGGCACTAGTGCGGGCTCGGCTTAAGGCCGGGGCACAAGTGCGGGCTCGGCTTAAGGCCGGGGCACAAGTGCGGGCTCGGCTTAAGGCCGGGGCACAAGTGCGGGCTAGGCTTAAGGCCGGGGCACAAGTGCGGGCTAGGCTTAAGGCCGGGGCACAAGTGCGGGCTAGGCTTAAGGCCTGGGCACAAGTGCGGGCTAAGCTTAAGGCCGGGGCACAAGTGCGGGCTAAGCTTAAGGCCGGGGCACAAGTGCGGGCTAGGCTTAAGGCCGGGGCACAAGTGCGGGCTAGGCTTAAGGCCTGGGCACAAGTGCGTGCTAGGCTCAAGGCCTGGGCACAAGTGCGGGCTAGGCTTAAGGCCTGGGCACAAGTGCAGGCTAGGCTTAAGGCCTGGGCACAAGTGCAGGCTAGGCTTAAGGCCTGGGCACAAGTGCGGGCTAAGCTTAAGGCCGGGGCACAAGTGCGGGCTAGGCTTAAGGCCGGGGCACAAGTGCGGGCTAGGCTTAAGGCCTGGGCACAAGTGCGTGCTAGGCTCAAGGCCTGGGCACAAGTGCGGGCTAGGCTTAAGGCAGGGGCACAAGTGCGTTCTAGGCTTAAGGCAGGGGCACAAGTGCGGGCTAGGATTAAGGCAGGGGCACAAGTGCGGGCTCGGCTTAAGGCAGGGGCACAAGTGCGGGTTCGGCTTAAGGCAGGGGCACTGGTGCGGGCTCGGCTTAAGGCCGGGGCACAAGTGCGGGCTCGGCTTAAGGCCGGGGCACAAGTGCGGGCTCGGCTTAAGGCCGGGGCACAAGTGCGGGCTCGGCTTAAGGCCGGGGAACAAGTGCGGGCTCGGCTTAAGGCCGGGGCACAAGTGCGGGCTCGGCTTAAGGCCGGGGCACAAGTGCGGGCTAGGCTTAAGGCCGGGGCACAAGTGCGGGCTAGGCTTAAGGCCGGGGCACAAGTGCGGGCTAGGCTTAAGGCCGGGGCACAAGTGCGGGCTAGGCTTAAGGCCGGGGCACAAGTGCGGGCTAGGCTTAAGGCCTGGGCACAAGTGCGGGCTAAGCTTAAGGCCGGGGCACAAGTGCGGGCTAAGCTTAAGGCCGGGGCACAAGTTCGGGCTAGGCTTAAGGCCGGGGCACAAGTGCGGGCTAGGCTTAAGGCCTGGGCACAAGTGCGTGCTAGGCTTAAGGCCTGGGCACAAGTGCAGTGCTGGCTAGGATCAAGGCAGGGGCCTCAAGTGCCAGCTAGGCTTAAGGCATGGGCACAAGTGCGGGCTAGGCTTACGGCCTGGGCACAAGTGCGGGCTAGGCTTTAGGCCTGGGCACAAGTGCGGGCTAGGCTTAAGGCCTGGGCACAAGTGCGGGCTAGGCTTAAGGCCTGGGCACAAGTGCGGGCTAGGCTTAAGGCCTGGGCAAAAGTGCGGGCTAGGCTTAAGGCCTGGGCACAAGTGCGGGCTAGGCTTAAGGCCTGGGCACAAGTGCGGGCTAGGCTTAAGGCCTGGGCACAAGTGCGGGCTAGGCTTAAGGCAGGGGCACAAGTGCGGGCTAGGCTTAAGGCTGGGGCACAAGTGCGGGCTAGGCTTAAGGCAGGGGCACAAGTGCGGGCTAGGATTAAGGCAGGGGCACAAGTGCGGGCTCGGCTTAAGGCAGGGGCACAAGTGCGGGTTCGGCTTAAGGCAAGGGCACTAGTGCGGGCTCGGCTTAAGGCCGGGGCACAAGTGCGGGCTCGGCTTAAGGCCGGGGCACAAGTGCGGGCTAGGCTTAAGGCCGGGGCACAAGTGCGGGCTAGGCTTACGGCCTGGGCACAAGTGCGGGCTAAGCTTAAGGCCGGGGCACAAGTGCGGGCTAAGCTTAAGGCCGGGGCACAAGTGCGGGCTAGGCTTAAGGCCGGGGCACAAGTGCGGGCTAGGCTTAAGGCAGGGGCACAAGTGCGGGCTAGGCTTAAGGCCTGGGCACAAGTGCGTGCTAGGCTCAAGGCCTGGGCACAAGTGCGGGCTAGGCTTAAGGCAGGGGCACAAGTGCGTTCTAGGCTTAAGGCAGGGGCACAAGTGCGGGCTAGGATTAAGGCAGGGGCACAAGTGCGGGCTCGGCTTAAGGCAGGGGCACAAGTGCGGGTTCGGCTTAAGGCAGGGGCACTGGTGCGGGCTCGGCTTAAGGCCGGGGCACAAGTGCGGGCTCGGCTTAAGGCCGGGGCACAAGTGCGGGCTCGGCTTAAGGCCGGGGCACAAGTGCGGGCTCGGCTTAAGGCCGGGGAACAAGTGCGGGCTCGGCTTAAGGCCGGGGCACAAGTGCGGGCTCGGCTTAAGGCCGGGGCACAAGTGCGGGCTAGGCTTAAGGCCGGGGCACAAGTGCGGGCTAGGCTTAAGGCCGGGGCACAAGTGCGGGCTAGGCTTAAGGCCGGGGCACAAGTGCGGGCTAGGCTTAAGGCCGGGGCACAAGTGCGGGCTAGGCTTAAGGCCTGGGCACAAGTGCGGGCTAAGCTTAAGGCCGGGGCACAAGTGCGGGCTAAGCTTAAGGCCGGGGCACAAGTTCGGGCTAGGCTTAAGGCCGGGGCACAAGTGCGGGCTAGGCTTAAGGCCTGGGCACAAGTGCGTGCTAGGCTTAAGGCCTGGGCACAAGTGCGGGCTAGGCTTAAGGCCTGGGCACAAGTGCGGGCTAGGCTTAAAGCCTGGGCACAAGTGCGGGCTAGGCTTAAGGCCTGGGCACAAGTGCGGGCTAGGCTTAAGGCAGGGGCACAAGTGCGGGCTAGGATCAAGGCAGGGGGCACAAGTGCGGGCTAGGCTTAAGGCCTGGGCACAAGTGCGGGCTAGGCTTAAGGCCGGGGCACAAGTGCAGTGCTGGCTAGGATCAAGGCAGGGGCCACAAGTGCCAGCTAGGCTTAAGGCATGGGCACAAGTGCGGGCTAGGCTTACGGCCTGGGCACAAGTGCGGGCTAGGCTTTAGGCCTGGGCACAAGTGCGGGCTAGGCTTAAGGCCTGGGCACAAGTGCGGGCTAGGCTTAAGGCCTGGGCACAAGTGCGGGCTAGGCTTAAGGCCTGGGCAAAAGTGCGGGCTAGGCTTAAGGCCTGGGCACAAGTGCGGGCTAGGCTTAAGGCCTGGGCACAAGTGCGGGCTAGGCTTAAGGCCTGGGCACAAGTGCGGGCTAGGCTTAAGGCAGGGGCACAAGTGCGGGCTAGGCTTAAGGCTGGGGCACAAGTGCGGGCTAGGCTTAAGGCAGGGGCACAAGTGCGGGCTAGGATTAAGGCAGGGGCACAAGTGCGGGCTCGGCTTAAGGCAGGGGCACAAGTGCGGGTTCGGCTTAAGGCAAGGGCACTAGTGCGGGCTCGGCTTAAGGCCGGGGCACAAGTGCGGGCTCGGCTTAAGGCCGGGGCACAAGTGCGGGCTAGGCTTAAGGCCGGGGCACAAGTGCGGGCTAGGCTTACGGCCTGGGCACAAGTGCGGGCTAAGCTTAAGGCCGGGGCACAAGTGCGGGCTAAGCTTAAGGCCGGGGCACAAGTGCGGGCTAGGCTTAAGGCCGGGGCACAAGTGCGGGCTAGGCTTAAGGCAGGGGCACAAGTGCGGGCTAGGATTAAGGCAGGGGCACAAGTGCGGGCTCGGCTTAAGGCAGGGGCACAAGTGCGGGTTCGGCTTAAGGCAAGGGCACTAGTGCGGGCTCGGCTTAAGGCCGGGGCACAAGTGCGGGCTCGGCTTAAGGCCGGGGCACAAGTGCGGGCTCGGCTTAAGGCCGGGGCACAAGTGCGGGCTAGGCTTAAGGCCTGGGCACAAGTGCGGGCTAGGCTTAAGGCCTGGGCAAAAGTGCGGGCTAGGCTTAAGGCCTGGGCACAAGTGCGGGCTAGGCTTAAGGCCTGGGCACAAGTGCGGGCTAGGCTTAAGGCCTGGGCACAAGTGCGGGCTAGGCTTAAGGCAGGGGCACAAGTGCGGGCTAGGCTTAAGGCTGGGGCACAAGTGCGGGCTAGGCTTAAGGCAGGGGCACAAGTGCGGGCTAGGATTAAGGCAGGGGCACAAGTGCGGGCTCGGCTTAAGGCAGGGGCACAAGTGCGGGTTCGGCTTAAGGCAAGGGCACTAGTGCGGGCTCGGCTTAAGGCCGGGGCACAAGTGCGGGCTAGGATTAAGGCAGGGGCACAAGTGCGGGCTCGGCTTAAGGCAGGGGCACAAGTGCGGGTTCGGCTTAAGGCAAGGGCACTAGTGCGGGCTCGGCTTAAGGCCGGGGCACAAGTGCGGGCTCGGCTTAAGGCCGGGGCACAAGTGCGGGCTCGGCTTAAGGCCGGGGCACAAGTGCGGGCTAGGCTTAAGGCCTGGGCACAAGTGCGGGCTAGGCTTAAGGCCTGGGCAAAAGTGCGGGCTAGGCTTAAGGCCTGGGCACAAGTGCGGGCTAGGCTTAAGGCCTGGGCACAAGTGCGGGCTAGGCTTAAGGCCTGGGCACAAGTGCGGGCTAGGCTTAAGGCAGGGGCACAAGTGCGGGCTAGGCTTAAGGCTGGGGCACAAGTGCGGGCTAGGCTTAAGGCAGGGGCACAAGTGCGGGCTAGGATTAAGGCAGGGGCACAAGTGCGGGCTCGGCTTAAGGCAGGGGCACAAGTGCGGGTTCGGCTTAAGGCAAGGGCACTAGTGCGGGCTCGGCTTAAGGCCGGGGCACAAGTGCGGGCTCGGCTTAAGGCCGGGGCACAAGTGCGGGCTAGGCTTAAGGCCGGGGCACAAGTGCGGGCTAGGCTTACGGCCTGGGCACAAGTGCGGGCTAAGCTTAAGGCCGGGGCACAAGTGCGGGCTAAGCTTAAGGCCGGGGCACAAGTGCGGGCTAGGCTTAAGGCCGGGGCACAAGTGCGGGCTAGGCTTAAGGCAGGGGCACAAGTGCGGGCTAGGATTAAGGCAGGGGCACAAGTGCGGGCTCGGCTTAAGGCAGGGGCACAAGTGCGGGTTCGGCTTAAGGCAAGGGCACTAGTGCGGGCTCGGCTTAAGGCCGGGGCACAAGTGCGGGCTCGGCTTAAGGCCGGGGCACAAGTGCGGGCTCGGCTTAAGGCCGGGGCACAAGTGCGGGCTCGGCTTAAGGCCGGGGCACAAGTGTGGGCTCGGCTTCAGGCCGGGGCACAAGTGCGGGCTCAGCTTAAGGCCGGGGTACAAGTGCGGGCTAGGCTTAAGGCCGGGGCACAAGTGCGGGCTAGGCTTAAGGCCGGGGCACAAGTGCGGGCTAGGCTTAAGGCCGGGGCACAAGTGCGGGCTAGGCTTAAGGCCTGGGCACAAGTGCGGGCTAAGCTTAAGGCCGGGGCACAAGTGCGGGCTAAGCTTAAGGCCGGGGCACAAGTGCGGGCTAGGCTTAAGGCCGGGGCACAAGTGCGGGCTAGGCTTAAGGCCTGGGCACAAGTGCGTGCTAGGCTCAAGGCCTGGGCACAAGTGCGGGCTAGGCTTAAGGCCTGGGCACAAGTGCAGGCTAGGCTTAAGGCCTGGGCACAAGTGCAGGCTAGGCTTAAGGCCTGGGCACAAGTGCGGGCTAAGCTTAAGGCCGGGGCACAAGTGCGGGCTAGGCTTAAGGCCGGGGCACAAGTGCGGGCTAGGCTTAAGGCCTGGGCACAAGTGCGTGCTAGGCTCAAGGCCTGGGCACAAGTGCGGGCTAGGCTTAAGGCAGGGGCACAAGTGCGTTCTAGGCTTAAGGCAGGGGCACAAGTGCGGGCTAGGATTAAGGCAGGGGCACAAGTGCGGGCTCGGCTTAAGGCAGGGGCACAAGTGCGGGCTAGGCTTAAGGCTGGGGCACAAGTGCGGGCTAGGCTTAAGGCAGGGGCACAAGTGCGGGCTAGGATTAAGGCAGGGGCACAAGTGCGGGCTCGGCTTAAGGCAGGGGCACAAGTGCGGGTTCGGCTTAAGGCAAGGGCACTAGTGCGGGCTCGGCTTAAGGCCGGGGCACAAGTGCGGGCTAAGCTTAAGGCCGGGGCACAAGTGCGGGCTAAGCTTAAGGCCGGGGCACAAGTGCGGGCTAGGCTTAAGGCCGGGGCACAAGTGCGGGCTAGGCTTAAGGCCTGGGCACAAGTGCGTGCTAGGCTCAAGGCCTGGGCACAAGTGCGGGCTAGGCTTAAGGCCTGGGCACAAGTGCAGGCTAGGCTTAAGGCCTGGGCACAAGTGCAGGCTAGGCTTAAGGCCTGGGCACAAGTGCGGGCTAAGCTTAAGGCCGGGGCACAAGTGCGGGCTAGGCTTAAGGCCGGGGCACAAGTGCGGGCTAGGCTTAAGGCCTGGGCACAAGTGCGTGCTAGGCTCAAGGCCTGGGCACAAGTGCGGGCTAGGCTTAAGGCAGGGGCACAAGTGCGTTCTAGGCTTAAGGCAGGGGCACAAGTGCGGGCTAGGATTAAGGCAGGGGCACAAGTGCGGGCTCGGCTTAAGGCAGGGGCACAAGTGCGGGTTCGGCTTAAGGCAGGGGCACTGGTGCGGGCTCGGCTTAAGGCCGGGGCACAAGTGCGGGCTCGGCTTAAGGCCGGGGCACAAGTGCGGGCTCGGCTTAAGGCCGGGGCACAAGTGCGGGCTCGGCTTAAGGCCGGGGCACAAGTGCGGGCTCGGCTTAAGGCCGGGGCACAAGTGCGGGCTCGGCTTAAGGCCGGGGCACAAGTGCGGGCTAGGCTTAAGGCCGGGGCACAAGTGCGGGCTAGGCTTAAGGCCGGGGCACAAGTGCGGGCTAGGCTTAAGGCCGGGGCACAAGTGCGGGCTAGGCTTAAGGCCGGGGCACAAGTGCGGGCTAGGCTTAAGGCCTGGGCACAAGTGCGGGCTAAGCTTAAGGCCGGGGCACAAGTGCGGGCTAAGCTTAAGGCCGGGGCACAAGTTCGGGCTAGGCTTAAGGCCGGGGCACAAGTGCGGGCTAGGCTTAAGGCCTGGGCACAAGTGCGTGCTAGGCTTAAGGCCTGGGCACAAGTGCGGGCTAGGCTTAAGGCCTGGGCACAAGTGCGGGCTAGGCTTAAAGCCTGGGCACAAGTGCGGGCTAGGCTTAAGGCCTGGGCACAAGTGCGGGCTAGGCTTAAGGCAGGGGCACAAGTGCGGGCTAGGATCAAGGCAGGGGGCACAAGTGCGGGCTAGGCTTAAGGCCTGGGCACAAGTGCGGGCTAGGCTTAAGGCCTGGGCACAAGTGCAGTGCTGGCTAGGATCAAGGCAGGGGCCACAAGTGCCAGCTAGGCTTAAGGCATGGGCACAAGTGCGGGCTAGGCTTACGGCCTGGGCACAAGTGCGGGCTAGGCTTTAGGCCTGGGCACAAGTGCGGGCTAGGCTTAAGGCCTGGGCACAAGTGCGGGCTAGGCTTAAGGCCTGGGCACAAGTGCGGGCTAGGCTTAAGGCCTGGGCAAAAGTGCGGGCTAGGCTTAAGGCCTGGGCACAAGTGCGGGCTAGGCTTAAGGCCTGGGCACAAGTGCGGGCTAGGCTTAAGGCCTGGGCACAAGTGCGGGCTAGGCTTAAGGCAGGGGCACAAGTGCGGGCTAGGCTTAAGGCTGGGGCACAAGTGCGGGCTAGGCTTAAGGCAGGGGCACAAGTGCGGGCTAGGATTAAGGCAGGGGCACAAGTGCGGGCTCAGCTTAAGGCAGGGGCACAAGTGCGGGTTCGGCTTAAGGCAAGGGCACTAGTGCGGGCTCGGCTTAAGGCCGGGGCACAAGTGCGGGCTCGGCTTAAGGCCGGGGCACAAGTGCGGGCTAGGCTTAAGGCAAGGGCACTAGTGCGGGCTCGGCTTAAGGCCGGGGCACAAGTGCGGGCTCGGCTTAAGGCCGGGGCACAAGTGCGGGCTAGGCTTAAGGCCGGGGCACAAGTGCGGGCTAGTCTTACGGCCTGGGCACAAGTGCGGGCTAAGCTTAAGGCCGGGGCACAAGTGCGGGCTAAGCTTAAGGCCGGGGCACAAGTGCAGGCTAGGCTTAAGGCCGGGGCACAAGTGCGGGCTAGGCTTAAGGCCTGGGCACAAGTGCGTGCTAGGCTCAAGGCCTGGGCACAAGTGCGGGCTAGGCTTAAGGCAGGGGCACAAGTGCGGGCTAGGCTTAAGGCAGGGGCACAAGTGCGGGCTAGGATTAAGGCAGGGGCACAAGTGCGGGCTCGGCTTAAGGCAGGGGCACAAGTGCGGGTTCGGCTTAAGGCAGGGGCACTGGTGCGGGCTCGGCTTAAGGCCGGGGCACAAGTGCGGGCTCGGCTTAAGGCCGGGGCACAAGTGCGGGCTCGGCTTAAGGCCGGGGCACAAGTGCGGGCTCGGCTTAAGGCCGGGACACAAGTGTGGGCTCGGCTTAAGGCCGGGGCACAAGTGCGGGCTCGGCTTAAGGCCGGGGCACAAGTGCGGGCTAGGCTTAAGGCCGGGGCACAAGTGCGGGCTAGGCTTAAGGCCGGGGCACAAGTGCGGGCTAGGCTTAAGGCCGGGGCACAAGTGCGGGCTAGGCTTAAGGCCGGGGCACAAGTGCGGGCTAGGCTTAAGGCCTGGGCACAAGTGCGGGCTAAGCTTAAGGCCGGGGCACAAGTGCGGGCTAGGCTTAAGGCCGGGGCACAAGTGCGGGCTAGGCTTAAGGCCTGGGCACAAGTGCGGGCTAGGCTTACGGCCTGGGCACAAGTGCGGGCTAGGCTTTAGGCCTGGGCACAAGTGCGGGCTAGGCTTAAGGCCTGGGCACAAGTGCGGGCTAGGCTTAAGGCCTGGGCACAAGTGCGGGCTAGGCTTAACGCCTGGGCACAAGTGCGGGCTAGGCTTAAGGCCTGGGCACAAGTGCGGGCTAGGCTTAAGGCCTGGGCACAAGTGCGGGCTAGGCTTAAGGCCTGGGCACAAGTGCGGGCTAGGCTTAAGGCCTGGGCACAAGTGCGGGCTAGGCTTAAGGCCTGGGCACAAGTGCGTGCTAGGCTTAAGGCCTGGGCACAAGTGCGGGCTAGGCTTAAGGCCTGGGCACAAGTGCGGGCTAGGCTTAAGGCCTGGGCACAAGTGCGGGCTAGGCTTAAGGCCTGGGCACAAGTGCAGGCTAGGCTTAAGGCCTGGGCACAAGTGCGGGCTAGGCTTAAGGCAGGGGCACAAGTGCGGGCTAGGTTTAAGGCCTGGGCACAAGTGCGGGCTAGGCTTAAGGCCTGGGCACAAGTGCGGGCTAGGATCACGGCAGGGGGCACAAGTGCGGGCTAGGATCAAGGCAGGGGGCACAAGTGCGGGCTAGGCTTAACGCCTGGGCACAAGTGCAGGCTAGGCTTAAGGCCTGGGCACAAGTGCAGGCTAGGCTTAAGGCCTGGGCACAAGTGCAGTGCTGGCTAGGATCAAGGCAAAGGCCACAAGTGCCAGCTAGGCTTAAGGCATGGGCACAAGTGTGGGCTAGGCTTAAGGCCTAGGCACAAGTGCGGGCTAGGCTTAAGGCCTGGGCACAAGTGCGGGCTAGGCTTAAGGCCTGGGCACAAGTGCGGGCTAGGCTTAAGGCCTGGGCACAAGTGCGGGCTAGGCTTAAGGCCGAGGCACAAGTGCGGGCTAGGCTTAAGGCCAGGGCACAAGTGCGGGCTAGGCTTAAGGCCTGGGCACAAGTGCGGGCTAGGCTTAAGGCCTGGGCACAAGTGCGGGCTAGGATCAAGGCAGGGGGCACAAGTGCGGGCTAGGATCAAGGCAGGGGGCACAAGTGCGGGCTAGGCTTAACGCCTGGGCACAAGTGCAGGCTAGGCTTAAGGCCTGGGCACAAGTGCAGGCTAGGCTTAAGGCCTGGGCACAAGTGCAGTGCTGGCTAGGATCAAGGCAAAGGCCACAAGTGCCAGCTAGGCTAAAGGCCTGGGCACAAGTGCGGGCTAGGCTTACGGCCTGGGCACAAGTGCGGGCTAGGCTTTAGGCCTGGGCACAAGTGCGGGCTAGGCTTAAGGCCTGGGCACAAGTGCGGGCTAGGCTTAAGGCCTGGGCACAAGTGCGGGCTAGGCTTAAGGCCTGGGCAAAAGTGCGGGCTAGGCTTAAGGCCTGGGCACAAGTGCGGGCTAGGCTTAAGGCCTGGGCACAAGTGCGGGCTAGGCTTAAGGCAGGGGCACAAGTGCGGGCTAGGCTTAAGGCTGGGGCACAAGTGCGGGCTAGGCTTAAGGCAGGGGCACAAGTGCGGGCTAGGATTAAGGCAGGGGCACAAGTGCGGGCTCGGCTTAAGGCAGGGGCACAAGTGCGGGTTCGGCCTAAGGCAAGGGCACTAGTGCGGGCTCGGCTTAAGGCCGGGGCACAAGTGCGGGCTCGGCTTAAGGCCGGGGCACAAGTGCGGGCTCGGCTTAAGGCCGGGGCACAAGTGCGGGCTCGGCTTAAGGCCGGGGCACAAGTGTGGGCTCGGCTTCAGGCCGGGGCACAAGTGCGGGCTCAGCTTAAGGCCGGGGTACAAGTGCGGGCTAGGCTTAAGGCCGGGGCACAAGTGCGGGCTAGGCTTAAGGCCGGGGCACAAGTGCGGGCTAGGCTTAAGGCCGGGGCACAAGTGCGGGCTAGGCTTAAGGCCTGGGCACAAGTGCGGGCTAAGCTTAAGGCCGGGGCACAAGTGCGGGCTAAGCTTAAGGCCGGGGCACAAGTGCGGGCTAGGCTTAAGGCCGGGGCACAAGTGCGGGCTAGGCTTAAGGCCTGGGCACAAGTGCGTGCTAGGCTCAAGGCCTGGGCACAAGTGCGGGCTAGGCTTAAGGCCTGGGCACAAGTGCAGGCTAGGCTTAAGGCCTGGGCACAAGTGCAGGCTAGGCTTAAGGCCTGGGCACAAGTGCGGGCTAAGCTTAAGGCCGGGGCACAAGTGCGGGCTAGGCTTAAGGCCGGGGCACAAGTGCGGGCTAGTCTTAAGGCCTGGGCACAAGTGCGTGCTAGGCTCAAGGCCTGGGCACAAGTGCGGGCTAGGCTTAAGGCAGGGGCACAAGTGCGTTCTAGGCTTAAGGCAGGGGCACAAGTGCGGGCTAGGATTAAGGCAGGGGCACAAGTGCGGGCTCGGCTTAAGGCAGGGGCACAAGTGCGGGTTCGGCTTAAGGCACGGGCACTGGTGCGGGCTCGGCTTAAGGCCGGGGCACAAGTGCGGGCTCGGCTTAAGGCCGGGGCACAAGTGCGGGCTCGGCTTAAGGCCGGGGCACAAGTGCGGGCTCGGCTTAAGGCCGGGGCACAAGTGCGGGCTCGGCTTAAGGCCGGGGCACAAGTGCGGGCTCGGCTTAAGGCCGGGGCACAAGTGCGGGCTAGGCTTAAGGCCGGGGCACAAGTGCGGGCTAGGCTTAAGGCCGGGGCACAAGTGCGGGCTAGGCTTAAGGCCGGGGCACAAGTGCGGGCTAGGCTTAAGGCCGGGGCACAAGTGCGGGCTAGGCTTAAGGCCTGGGCACAAGTGCGGGCTAAGCTTAAGGCCGGGGCACAAGTGCGGGCTAGGCTTAAGGCCGGGGCACAAGTGCGGGCTAGGCTTAAGGCCGGGGCACAAGTGCGGGCTAGGCTTAAGGCCTGGGCACAAGTGCGGGCTAAGCTTAAGGCCGGGGCACAAGTGCGGGCTAAGCTTAAGGCCGGGGCACAAGTTCGGGCTAGGCTTAAGGCCGGGGCACAAGTGCGGGCTAGGCTTAAGGCCTGGGCACAAGTGCGTGCTAGGCTTAAGGCCTGGGCACAAGTGCGGGCTAGGCTTAAGGCCTGGGCACAAGTGCGGGCTAGGCTTAAAGCCTGGGCACAAGTGCGGGCTAGGCTTAAGGCCTGGGCACAAGTGCGGGCTAGGCTTAAGGCAGGGGCACAAGTGCGGGCTAGGATCAAGGCAGGGGGCACAAGTGCGGGCTAGGCTTAAGGCCTGGGCACAAGTGCGGGCTAGGCTTAAGGCCTGGGCACAAGTGCAGTGCTGGCTAGGATCAAGGCAGGGGCCACAAGTGCCAGCTAGGCTTAAGGCATGGGCACAAGTGCGGGCTAGGCTTACGGCCTGGGCACAAGTGCGGGCTAGGCTTTAGGCCTGGGCACAAGTGCGGGCTAGGCTTAAGGCCTGGGCACAAGTGCAGTGCTGGCTAGGATCAAGGCAGGGGCCACAAGTGCCAGCTAGGCTTAAGGCATGGGCACAAGTGCGGGCTAGGCTTACGGCCTGGGCACAAGTGCGGGCTAGGCTTTAGGCCTGGGCACAAGTGCGGGCTAGGCTTAAGGCCTGGGCACAAGTGCGGGCTAGGCTTAAGGCCTGGGCACAAGTGCGGGCTAGGCTTAAGGCCTGGGCAAAAGTGCGGGCTAGGCTTAAGGCCTGGGCACAAGTGCGGGCTAGGCTTAAGGCCTGGGCACAAGTGCGGGCTAGGCTTAAGGCCTGGGCACAAGTGCGGGCTAGGCTTAAGGCAGGGGCACAAGTGCGGGCTAGGCTTAAGGCTGGGGCACAAGTGCGGGCTAGGCTTAAGGCAGGGGCACAAGTGCGGGCTAGGATTAAGGCAGGGGCACAAGTGCGGGCTCGGCTTAAGGCAGGGGCACAAGTGCGGGTTCGGCTTAAGGCAAGGGCACTAGTGCGGGCTCGGCTTAAGGCCGGGGCACAAGTGCGGGCTCGGCTTAAGGCCGGGGCACAAGTGCGGGCTAGGCTTAAGGCAAGGGCACTAGTGCGGGCTCGGCTTAAGGCCGGGGCACAAGTGCGGGCTCGGCTTAAGGCCGGGGCACAAGTGCGGGCTAGGCTTAAGGCCGGGGCACAAGTGCGGGCTAGGCTTACGGCCTGGGCACAAGTGCGGGCTAAGCTTAAGGCCGGGGCACAAGTGCGGGCTAAGCTTAAGGCCGGGGCACAAGTGCGGGCTAGGCTTAAGGCCGGGGCACAAGTGCGGGCTAGGCTTAAGGCCTGGGCACAAGTGCGTGCTAGGCTCAAGGCCTGGGCACAAGTGCGGGCTAGGCTTAAGGCAGGGGCACAAGTGCGGGCTAGGCTTAAGGCAGGGGCACAAGTGCGGGCTAGGATTAAGGCAGGGGCACAAGTGCGGGCTCGGCTTAAGGCAGGGGCACAAGTGCGGGTTCGGCTTAAGGCAGGGGCACTGGTGCGGGCTCGGCTTAAGGCCGGGGCACAAGTGCGGGCTCGGCTTAAGGCCGGGGCACAAGTGCGGGCTCGGCTTAAGGCCGGGGCACAAGTGCGGGCTCGGCTTAAGGCCGGGACACAAGTGTGGGCTCGGCTTAAGGCCGGGGCACAAGTGCGGGCTCGGCTTAAGGCCGGGGCACAAGTGCGGGCTAGGCTTAAGGCCGGGGCACAAGTGCGGGCTAGGCTTAAGGCCGGGGCACAAGTGCGGGCTAGGCTTAAGGCCGGGGCACAAGTGCGGGCTAGGCTTAAGGCCGGGGCACAAGTGCGGGCTAGGCTTAAGGCCTGGGCACAAGTGCGGGCTAAGCTTAAGGCCGGGGCACAAGTGCGGGCTAGGCTTAAGGCCGGGGCACAAGTGCGGGCTAGGCTTAAGGCCTGGGCACAAGTGCGGGCTAGGCTTACGGCCTGGGCACAAGTGCGGGCTAGGCTTTAGGCCTGGGCACAAGTGCGGGCTAGGCTTAAGGCCTGGGCACAAGTGCGGGCTAGGCTTAAGGCCTGGGCACAAGTGCGGGCTAGGCTTAACGCCTGGGCACAAGTGCGGGCTAGGCTTAAGGCCTGGGCACAAGTGCGGGCTAGGCTTAAGGCCTGGGCACAAGTGCGGGCTAGGCTTAAGGCCTGGGCACAAGTGCGGGCTAGGCTTAAGGCCTGGGCACAAGTGCGGGCTAGGCTTAAGGCCTGGGCACAAGTGCGTGCTAGGCTTAAGGCCTGGGCACAAGTGCGGGCTAGGCTTAAGGCCTGGGCACAAGTGCGGGCTAGGCTTAAGGCCTGGGCACAAGTGCGGGCTAGGCTTAAGGCCTGGGCACAAGTGCAGGCTAGGCTTAAGGCCTGGGCACAAGTGCGGGCTAGGCTTAAGGCAGGGGCACAAGTGCGGGCTAGGTTTAAGGCCTGGGCACAAGTGCGGGCTAGGCTTAAGGCCTGGGCACAAGTGCGGGCTAGGATCACGGCAGGGGGCACAAGTGCGGGCTAGGATCAAGGCAGGGGGCACAAGTGCGGGCTAGGCTTAACGCCTGGGCACAAGTGCAGGCTAGGCTTAAGGCCTGGGCACAAGTGCAGGCTAGGCTTAAGGCCTGGGCACAAGTGCAGTGCTGGCTAGGATCAAGGCAAAGGCCACAAGTGCCAGCTAGGCTTAAGGCATGGGCACAAGTGTGGGCTAGGCTTAAGGCCTAGGCACAAGTGCGGGCTAGGCTTAAGGCCTGGGCACAAGTGCGGGCTAGGCTTAAGGCCTGGGCACAAGTGCGGGCTAGGCTTAAGGCCTGGGCACAAGTGCGGGCTAGGCTTAAGGCCGGGGCACAAGTGCGGGCTAGGCTTAAGGCCGGGGCACAAGTGCGGGCTAGGCTTAAGGCCTGGGCACAAGTGCGGGCTAGGCTTAAGGCCTGGGCACAAGTGCGGGCTAGGATCAAGGCAGGGGGCACAAGTGCGGGCTAGGATCAAGGCAGGGGGCACAAGTGCGGGCTAGGCTTAACGCCTGGGCACAAGTGCAGGCTAGGCTTAAGGCCTGGGCACAAGTGCAGGCTAGGCTTAAGGCCTGGGCACAAGTGCAGTGCTGGCTAGGATCAAGGCAAAGGCCACAAGTGCCAGCTAGGCTAAAGGCCTGGGCACAAGTGCGGGCTAGGCTTACGGCCTGGGCACAAGTGCGGGCTAGGCTTTAGGCCTGGGCACAAGTGCGGGCTAGGCTTAAGGCCTGGGCACAAGTGCGGGCTAGGCTTAAGGCCTGGGCACAAGTGCGGGCTAGGCTTAAGGCCTGGGCAAAAGTGCGGGCTAGGCTTAAGGCCTGGGCACAAGTGCGGGCTAGGCTTAAGGCCTGGGCACAAGTGCGGGCTAGGCTTAAGGCAGGGGCACAAGTGCGGGCTAGGCTTAAGGCTGGGGCACAAGTGCGGGCTAGGCTTAAGGCAGGGGCACAAGTGCGGGCTAGGATTAAGGCAGGGGCACAAGTGCGGGCTCGGCTTAAGGCAGGGGCACAAGTGCGGGTTCGGCCTAAGGCAAGGGCACTAGTGCGGGCTCGGCTTAAGGCCGGGGCACAAGTGCGGGCTCGGCTTAAGGCCGGGGCACAAGTGCGGGCTCGGCTTAAGGCCGGGGCACAAGTGCGGGCTCGGCTTAAGGCCGGGGCACAAGTGTGGGCTCGGCTTCAGGCCGGGGCACAAGTGCGGGCTCAGCTTAAGGCCGGGGTACAAGTGCGGGCTAGGCTTAAGGCCGGGGCACAAGTGCGGGCTAGGCTTAAGGCCGGGGCACAAGTGCGGGCTAGGCTTAAGGCCGGGGCACAAGTGCGGGCTAGGCTTAAGGCCTGGGCACAAGTGCGGGCTAAGCTTAAGGCCGGGGCACAAGTGCGGGCTAAGCTTAAGGCCGGGGCACAAGTGCGGGCTAGGCTTAAGGCCGGGGCACAAGTGCGGGCTAGGCTTAAGGCCTGGGCACAAGTGCGTGCTAGGCTCAAGGCCTGGGCACAAGTGCGGGCTAGGCTTAAGGCCTGGGCACAAGTGCAGGCTAGGCTTAAGGCCTGGGCACAAGTGCAGGCTAGGCTTAAGGCCTGGGCACAAGTGCGGGCTAAGCTTAAGGCCGGGGCACAAGTGCAGGCTAGGCTTAAGGCCGGGGCACAAGTGCGGGCTAGGCTTAAGGCCTGGGCACAAGTGCGTGCTAGGCTCAAGGCCTGGGCACAAGTGCGGGCTAGGCTTAAGGCAGGGGCACAAGTGCGTTCTAGGCTTAAGGCAGGGGCACAAGTGCGGGCTAGGATTAAGGCAGGGGCACAAGTGCGGGCTCGGCTTAAGGCAGGGGCACAAGTGCGGGTTCGGCTTAAGGCACGGGCACTGGTGCGGGCTCGGCTTAAGGCCGGGGCACAAGTGCGGGCTCGGCTTAAGGCCGGGGCACAAGTGCGGGCTCGGCTTAAGGCCGGGGCACAAGTGCGGGCTCGGCTTAAGGCCGGGGCACAAGTGCGGGCTCGGCTTAAGGCCGGGGCACAAGTGCGGGCTCGGCTTAAGGCCGGGGCACAAGTGCGGGCTAGGCTTAAGGCCGGGGCACAAGTGCGGGCTAGGCTTAAGGCCGGGGCACAAGTGCGGGCTAGGCTTAAGGCCGGGGCACAAGTGCGGGCTAGGCTTAAGGCCGGGGCACAAGTGCGGGCTAGGCTTAAGGCCTGGGCACAAGTGCGGGCTAAGCTTAAGGCCGGGGCACAAGTGCGGGCTAAGCTTAAGGCCGGGGCACAAGTGCGGGCTAGGATCAAGGCAGGGGGCACAAGTGCGGGCTAGGATCAAGGCAGGGGGCACAAGTGCGGGCTAGGCTTAACGCCTGGGCACAAGTGCAGGCTAGGCTTAAGGCCTGGGCACAAGTGCAGGCTAGGCTTAAGGCCTGGGCACAAGTGCAGTGCTGGCTAGGATCAAGGCAAAGGCCACAAGTGCCAGCTAGGCTAAAGGCCTGGGCACAAGTGCGGGCTAGGCTTACGGCCTGGGCACAAGTGCGGGCTAGGCTTTAGGCCTGGGCACAAGTGCGGGCTAGGCTTAAGGCCTGGGCACAAGTGCGGGCTAGGCTTAAGGCCTGGGCACAAGTGCGGGCTAGGCTTAAGGCCTGGGCAAAAGTGCGGGCTAGGCTTAAGGCCTGGGCACAAGTGCGGGCTAGGCTTAAGGCCTGGGCACAAGTGCGGGCTAGGCTTAAGGCAGGGGCACAAGTGCGGGCTAGGCTTAAGGCTGGGGCACAAGTGCGGGCTAGGCTTAAGGCAGGGGCACAAGTGCGGGCTAGGATTAAGGCAGGGGCACAAGTGCGGGCTCGGCTTAAGGCAGGGGCACAAGTGCGGGTTCGGCCTAAGGCAAGGGCACTAGTGCGGGCTCGGCTTAAGGCCGGGGCACAAGTGCGGGCTCGGCTTAAGGCCGGGGCACAAGTGCGGGCTCGGCTTAAGGCCGGGGCACAAGTGCGGGCTCGGCTTAAGGCCGGGGCACAAGTGTGGGCTCGGCTTCAGGCCGGGGCACAAGTGCGGGCTCAGCTTAAGGCCGGGGTACAAGTGCGGGCTAGGCTTAAGGCCGGGGCACAAGTGCGGGCTAGGCTTAAGGCCGGGGCACAAGTGCGGGCTAGGCTTAAGGCCGGGGCACAAGTGCGGGCTAGGCTTAAGGCCTGGGCACAAGTGCGGGCTAAGCTTAAGGCCGGGGCACAAGTGCGGGCTAAGCTTAAGGCCGGGGCACAAGTGCGGGCTAGGCTTAAGGCCGGGGCACAAGTGCGGGCTAGGCTTAAGGCCTGGGCACAAGTGCGTGCTAGGCTCAAGGCCTGGGCACAAGTGCGGGCTAGGCTTAAGGCCTGGGCACAAGTGCAGGCTAGGCTTAAGGCCTGGGCACAAGTGCAGGCTAGGCTTAAGGCCTGGGCACAAGTGCGGGCTAAGCTTAAGGCCGGGGCACAAGTGCGGGCTAGGCTTAAGGCCGGGGCACAAGTGCGGGCTAGGCTTAAGGCCTGGGCACAAGTGCGTGCTAGGCTCAAGGCCTGGGCACAAGTGCGGGCTAGGCTTAAGGCAGGGGCACAAGTGCGTTCTAGGCTTAAGGCAGGGGCACAAGTGCGGGCTAGGATTAAGGCAGGGGCACAAGTGCGGGCTCGGCTTAAGGCAGGGGCACAAGTGCGGGTTCGGCTTAAGGCACGGGCACTGGTGCGGGCTCGGCTTAAGGCCGGGGCACAAGTGCGGGCTCGGCTTAAGGCCGGGGCACAAGTGCGGGCTCGGCTTAAGGCCGGGGCACAAGTGCGGGCTCGGCTTAAGGCCGGGGCACAAGTGCGGGCTCGGCTTAAGGCCGGGGCACAAGTGCGGGCTCGGCTTAAGGCCGGGGCACAAGTGCGGGCTAGGCTTAAGGCCGGGGCACAAGTGCGGGCTAGGCTTAAGGCCGGGGCACAAGTGCGGGCTAGGCTTAAGGCCGGGGCACAAGTGCGGGCTAGGCTTAAGGCCGGGGCACAAGTGCGGGCTAGGCTTAAGGCCTGGGCACAAGTGCGGGCTAAGCTTAAGGCCGGGGCACAAGTGCGGGCTAAGCTTAAGGCCGGGGCACAAGTTCGGGCTAGGCTTAAGGCCGGGGCACAAGTGCGGGCTAGGCTTAAGGCCTGGGCACAAGTGCGTGCTAGGCTTAAGGCCTGGGCACAAGTGCGGGCTAGGCTTAAGGCCTGGGCACAAGTGCGGGCTAGGCTTAAAGCCTGGGCACAAGTGCGGGCTAGGCTTAAGGCCTGGGCACAAGTGCGGGCTAGGCTTAAGGCAGGGGCACAAGTGCGGGCTAGGATCAAGGCAGGGGGCACAAGTGCGGGCTAGGCTTAAGGCCTGGGCACAAGTGCGGGCTAGGCTTAAGGCCTGGGCACAAGTGCAGTGCTGGCTAGGATCAAGGCAGGGGCCACAAGTGCCAGCTAGGCTTAAGGCATGGGCACAAGTGCGGGCTAGGCTTACGGCCTGGGCACAAGTGCGGGCTAGGCTTTAGGCCTGGGCACAAGTGCGGGCTAGGCTTAAGGCCTGGGCACAAGTGCGGGCTAGGCTTAAGGCCTGGGCACAAGTGCGGGCTAGGCTTAAGGCCTGGGCAAAAGTGCGGGCTAGGCTTAAGGCCTGGGCACAAGTGCGGGCTAGGCTTAAGGCCTGGGCACAAGTGCGGGCTCGGCTTAAGGCCTGGGCACAAGTGCGGGCTAGGCTTAAGGCAGGGGCACAAGTGCGGGCTAGGCTTAAGGCTGGGGCACAAGTGCGGGCTAGGCTTAAGGCCTGGGCACAAGTGCGGGCTAGGCTTAAGGCCTGGGCACAAGTGCGGGCTAGGCTTAAGGCAGGGGCACAAGTGCGGGCTAGGCTTAAGGCTGGGGCACAAGTGCGGGCTAGGCTTAAGGCAGGGGCACAAGTGCGGGCTAGGATTAAGGCAGGGGCACAAGTGCGGGCTCGGCTTAAGGCAGGGGCACAAGTGCGGGTTCGGCTTAAGGCAAGGGCACTAGTGCGGGCTCGGCTTAAGGCCGGGGCACAAGTGCGGGCTCGGCTTAAGGCCGGGGCACAAGTGCGGGCTCGGCTTAAGGCCGGGGCACAAGTGCGGGCTAGGCTTAAGGCCGGGGCACAAGTGCGGGCTAGGCTTAAGGCCGGGGCACAAGTGCGGGCTAGGCTTAAGGCCTGGGCACAAGTGCGGGCTAAGCTTAAGGCCGGGGCACAAGTGCGGGCTAAGCTTAAGGCCGGGGCACAAGTGCGGGCTAGGCTTAAGGCCGGGGCACAAGTGCGGGCTAGGCTTAAGGCCTGGGCACAAGTGCGTGCTAGGCTCAAGGCCTGGGCACAAGTGCGGGCTAGGCTTAAGGCCTGGGCACAAGTGCAGGCTAGGCTTAAGGCCTGGGCACAAGTGCAGGCTAGGCTTAAGGCCTGGGCACAAGTGCGGGCTAAGCTTAAGGCCGGGGCACAAGTGCGGGCTAGGCTTAAGGCCGGGGCACAAGTGCGGGCTAGGCTTAAGGCCTGGGCACAAGTGCGTGCTAGGCTCAAGGCCTGGGCACAAGTGCGGGCTAGGCTTAAGGCAGGGGCACAAGTGCGTTCTAGGCTTAAGGCAGGGGCACAAGTGCGGGCTAGGATTAAGGCAGGGGCACAAGTGCGGGCTCGGCTTAAGGCAGGGGCACAAGTGCGGGTTCGGCTTAAGGCAGGGGCACTGGTGCGGGCTCGGCTTAAGGCCGGGGCACAAGTGCGGGCTCGGCTTAAGGCCGGGGCACAAGTGCGGGCTCGGCTTAAGGCCGGGGCACAAGTGCGGGCTCGGCTTAAGGCCGGGGAACAAGTGCGGGCTCGGCTTAAGGCCGGGGCACAAGTGCGGGCTCGGCTTAAGGCCGGGGCACAAGTGCGGGCTAGGCTTAAGGCAAGGGCACTAGTGCGGGCTCGGCTTAAGGCCGGGGCACAAGTGCGGGCTCGGCTTAAGGCCGGGGCACAAGTGCGGGCTAGGCTTAAGGCCGGGGCACAAGTGCGGGCTAGGCTTACGGCCTGGGCACAAGTGCGGGCTAAGCTTAAGGCCGGGGCACAAGTGCGGGCTAAGCTTAAGGCCGGGGCACAAGTGCGGGCTAGGCTTAAGGCCGGGGCACAAGTGCGGGCTAGGCTTAAGGCCTGGGCACAAGTGCGTGCTAGGCTCAAGGCCTGGGCACAAGTGCGGGCTAGGCTTAAGGCAGGGGCACAAGTGCGGGCTAGGCTTAAGGCAGGGGCACAAGTGCGGGCTAGGATTAAGGCAGGGGCACAAGTGCGGGCTCGGCTTAAGGCAGGGGCACAAGTGCGGGTTCGGCTTAAGGCAGGGGCACTGGTGCGGGCTCGGTTTAAGGCCGGGGCACAAGTGCGGGCTCGGCTTAAGGCCGGGGCACAAGTGCGGGCTCGGCTTAAGGCCGGGGCACAAGTGCGGGCTCGGCTTAAGGCCGGGACACAAGTGTGGGCTCGGCTTAAGGCCGGGGCACAAGTGCGGGCTCGGCTTAAGGCCGGGGCACAAGTGCGGGCTAGGCTTAAGGCCGGGGCACAAGTGCGGGCTAGGCTTAAGGCCGGGGCACAAGTGCGGGCTAGGCTTAAGGCCGGGGCACAAGTGCGGGCTAGGCTTAAGGCCGGGGCACAAGTGCGGGCTAGGCTTAAGGCCTGGGCACAAGTGCGGGCTAAGCTTAAGGCCGGGGCACAAGTGCGGGCTAGGCTTAAGGCCGGGGCACAAGTGCGGGCTAGGCTTAAGGCCTGGGCACAAGTGCGGGCTAGGCTTACGGCCTGGGCACAAGTGCGGGCTAGGCTTTAGGCCTGGGCACAAGTGCGGGCTAGGCTTAAGGCCTGGGCACAAGTGCGGGCTAGGCTTAAGGCCTGGGCACAAGTGCGGGCTAGGCTTAACGCCTGGGCACAAGTGCGGGCTAGGCTTAAGGCCTGGGCACAAGTGCGGGCTAGGCTTAAGGCCTGGGCACAAGTGCGGGCTAGGCTCAAGGCCTGGGCACAAGTGCGGGCTAGGCTTAAGGCCTGGGCACAAGTGCAGGCTAGGCTTAAGGCCTGGGCACAAGTGCAGGCTAGGCTTAAGGCCTGGGCACAAGTGCGGGCTAAGCTTAAGGCCGGGGCACAAGTGCGGGCTATGCTTAAGGCCGGGGCACAAGTGCGGGCTAAGCTTAAGGCCGGGGCACAAGTGCGGGCTAGGCTTAAGGCCGGGGCACAAGTGCGGGCTAGTCTTAAGGCCTGGGCACAAGTGCGTGCTAGGCTCAAGGCCTGGGCACAAGTGCGGGCTAGGCTTAAGGCAGGGGCACAAGTGCGTTCTAGGCTTAAGGCAGGGGCACAAGTGCGGGCTAGGATTAAGGCAGGGGCACAAGTGCGGGCTCGGCTTAAGGCAGGGGCACAAGTGCGGGTTCGGCTTAAGGCACGGGCACTGGTGCGGGCTCGGCTTAAGGCCGGGGCACAAGTGCGGGCTCGGCTTAAGGCCGGGGCACAAGTGCGGGCTCGGCTTAAGGCCGGGGCACAAGTGCGGGCTCGGCTTAAGGCCGGGGCACAAGTGCGGGCTCGGCTTAAGGCCGGGGCACAAGTGCGGGCTCGGCTTAAGGCCGGGGCACAAGTGCGGGCTAGGCTTAAGGCCGGGGCACAAGTGCGGGCTAGGCTTAAGGCCGGGGCACAAGTGCGGGCTAGGCTTAAGGCCGGGGCACAAGTGCGGGCTAGGCTTAAGGCCGGGGCACAAGTGCGGGCTAGGCTTAAGGCCTGGGCACAAGTGCGGGCTAAGCTTAAGGCCGGGGCACAAGTGCGGGCTAGGCTTAAGGCCGGGGCACAAGTGCGGGCTAGGCTTAAGGCCGGGGCACAAGTGCGGGCTAGGCTTAAGGCCTGGGCACAAGTGCGGGCTAAGCTTAAGGCCGGGGCACAAGTGCGGGCTAAGCTTAAGGCCGGGGCACAAGTTCGGGCTAGGCTTAAGGCCGGGGCACAAGTGCGGGCTAGGCTTAAGGCCTGGGCACAAGTGCGTGCTAGGCTTAAGGCCTGGGCACAAGTGCGGGCTAGGCTTAAGGCCTGGGCACAAGTGCGGGCTAGGCTTAAAGCCTGGGCACAAGTGCGGGCTAGGCTTAAGGCCTGGGCACAAGTGCGGGCTAGGCTTAAGGCAGGGGCACAAGTGCGGGCTAGGATCAAGGCAGGGGGCACAAGTGCGGGCTAGGCTTAAGGCCTGGGCACAAGTGCGGGCTAGGCTTAAGGCCTGGGCACAAGTGCAGTGCTGGCTAGGATCAAGGCAGGGGCCACAAGTGCCAGCTAGGCTTAAGGCATGGGCACAAGTGCGGGCTAGGCTTACGGCCTGGGCACAAGTGCGGGCTAGGCTTTAGGCCTGGGCACAAGTGCGGGCTAGGCTTAAGGCCTGGGCACAAGTGCAGTGCTGGCTAGGATCAAGGCAGGGGCCACAAGTGCCAGCTAGGCTTAAGGCATGGGCACAAGTGCGGGCTAGGCTTACGGCCTGGGCACAAGTGCGGGCTAGGCTTTAGGCCTGGGCACAAGTGCGGGCTAGGCTTAAGGCCTGGGCACAAGTGCGGGCTAGGCTTAAGGCCTGGGCACAAGTGCGGGCTAGGCTTAAGGCCTGGGCAAAAGTGCGGGCTAGGCTTAAGGCCTGGGCACAAGTGCGGGCTAGGCTTAAGGCCTGGGCACAAGTGCGGGCTAGGCTTAAGGCCTGGGCACAAGTGCGGGCTAGGCTTAAGGCAGGGGCACAAGTGCGGGCTAGGCTTAAGGCTGGGGCACAAGTGCGGGCTAGGCTTAAGGCAGGGGCACAAGTGCGGGCTAGGATTAAGGCAGGGGCACAAGTGCGGGCTCGGCTTAAGGCAGGGGCACAAGTGCGGGTTCGGCTTAAGGCAAGGGCACTAGTGCGGGCTCGGCTTAAGGCCGGGGCACAAGTGCGGGCTCGGCTTAAGGCCGGGGCACAAGTGCGGGCTAGGCTTAAGGCAAGGGCACTAGTGCGGGCTCGGCTTAAGGCCGGGGCACAAGTGCGGGCTCGGCTTAAGGCCGGGGCACAAGTGCGGGCTAGGCTTAAGGCCGGGGCACAAGTGCGGGCTAGGCTTACGGCCTGGGCACAAGTGCGGGCTAAGCTTAAGGCCGGGGCACAAGTGCGGGCTAAGCTTAAGGCCGGGGCACAAGTGCGGGCTAGGCTTAAGGCCGGGGCACAAGTGCGGGCTAGGCTTAAGGCCTGGGCACAAGTGCGTGCTAGGCTCAAGGCCTGGGCACAAGTGCGGGCTAGGCTTAAGGCAGGGGCACAAGTGCGGGCTAGGCTTAAGGCAGGGGCACAAGTGCGGGCTAGGATTAAGGCAGGGGCACAAGTGCGGGCTCGGCTTAAGGCAGGGGCACAAGTGCGGGTTCGGCTTAAGGCAGGGGCACTGGTGCGGGCTCGGCTTAAGGCCGGGGCACAAGTGCGGGCTCGGCTTAAGGCCGGGGCACAAGTGCGGGCTCGGCTTAAGGCCGGGGCACAAGTGCGGGCTCGGCTTAAGGCCGGGACACAAGTGTGGGCTCGGCTTAAGGCCGGGGCACAAGTGCGGGCTCGGCTTAAGGCCGGGGCACAAGTGCGGGCTAGGCTTAAGGCCGGGGCACAAGTGCGGGCTAGGCTTAAGGCCGGGGCACAAGTGCGGGCTAGGCTTAAGGCCGGGGCACAAGTGCGGGCTAGGCTTAAGGCCGGGGCACAAGTGCGGGCTAGGCTTAAGGCCTGGGCACAAGTGCGGGCTAAGCTTAAGGCCGGGGCACAAGTGCGGGCTAGGCTTAAGGCCGGGGCACAAGTGCGGGCTAGGCTTAAGGCCTGGGCACAAGTGCGGGCTAGGCTTACGGCCTGGGCACAAGTGCGGGCTAGGCTTTAGGCCTGGGCACAAGTGCGGGCTAGGCTTAAGGCCTGGGCACAAGTGCGGGCTAGGCTTAAGGCCTGGGCACAAGTGCGGGCTAGGCTTAACGCCTGGGCACAAGTGCGGGCTAGGCTTAAGGCCTGGGCACAAGTGCGGGCTAGGCTTAAGGCCTGGGCACAAGTGCGGGCTAGGCTTAAGGCCTGGGCACAAGTGCGGGCTAGGCTTAAGGCCTGGGCACAAGTGCGGGCTAGGCTTAAGGCCTGGGCACAAGTGCGTGCTAGGCTTAAGGCCTGGGCACAAGTGCGGGCTAGGCTTAAGGCCTGGGCACAAGTGCGGGCTAGGCTTAAGGCCTGGGCACAAGTGCGGGCTAGGCTTAAGGCCTGGGCACAAGTGCAGGCTAGGCTTAAGGCCTGGGCACAAGTGCGGGCTAGGCTTAAGGCAGGGGCACAAGTGCGGGCTAGGTTTAAGGCCTGGGCACAAGTGCGGGCTAGGCTTAAGGCCTGGGCACAAGTGCGGGCTAGGATCACGGCAGGGGGCACAAGTGCGGGCTAGGATCAAGGCAGGGGGCACAAGTGCGGGCTAGGCTTAACGCCTGGGCACAAGTGCAGGCTAGGCTTAAGGCCTGGGCACAAGTGCAGGCTAGGCTTAAGGCCTGGGCACAAGTGCAGTGCTGGCTAGGATCAAGGCAAAGGCCACAAGTGCCAGCTAGGCTTAAGGCATGGGCACAAGTGTGGGCTAGGCTTAAGGCCTAGGCACAAGTGCGGGCTAGGCTTAAGGCCTGGGCACAAGTGCGGGCTAGGCTTAAGGCCTGGGCACAAGTGCGGGCTAGGCTTAAGGCCTGGGCACAAGTGCGGGCTAGGCTTAAGGCCGGGGCACAAGTGCGGGCTAGGCTTAAGGCCGGGGCACAAGTGCGGGCTAGGCTTAAGGCCTGGGCACAAGTGCGGGCTAGGCTTAAGGCCTGGGCACAAGTGCGGGCTAGGATCAAGGCAGGGGGCACAAGTGCGGGCTAGGATCAAGGCAGGGGGCACAAGTGCGGGCTAGGCTTAACGCCTGGGCACAAGTGCAGGCTAGGCTTAAGGCCTGGGCACAAGTGCAGGCTAGGCTTAAGGCCTGGGCACAAGTGCAGTGCTGGCTAGGATCAAGGCAAAGGCCACAAGTGCCAGCTAGGCTAAAGGCCTGGGCACAAGTGCGGGCTAGGCTTACGGCCTGGGCACAAGTGCGGGCTAGGCTTTAGGCCTGGGCACAAGTGCGGGCTAGGCTTAAGGCCTGGGCACAAGTGCGGGCTAGGCTTAAGGCCTGGGCACAAGTGCGGGCTAGGCTTAAGGCCTGGGCAAAAGTGCGGGCTAGGCTTAAGGCCTGGGCACAAGTGCGGGCTAGGCTTAAGGCCTGGGCACAAGTGCGGGCTAGGCTTAAGGCAGGGGCACAAGTGCGGGCTAGGCTTAAGGCTGGGGCACAAGTGCGGGCTAGGCTTAAGGCAGGGGCACAAGTGCGGGCTAGGATTAAGGCAGGGGCACAAGTGCAGGCTCGGCTTAAGGCAGGGGCACAAGTGCGGGTTCGGCCTAAGGCAAGGGCACTAGTGCGGGCTCGGCTTAAGGCCGGGGCACAAGTGCGGGCTCGGCTTAAGGCCGGGGCACAAGTGCGGGCTCGGCTTAAGGCCGGGGCACAAGTGCGGGCTCGGCTTAAGGCCGGGGCACAAGTGTGGGCTCGGCTTCAGGCCGGGGCACAAGTGCGGGCTCAGCTTAAGGCCGGGGTACAAGTGCGGGCTAGGCTTAAGGCCGGGGCACAAGTGCGGGCTAGGCTTAAGGCCGGGGCACAAGTGCGGGCTAGGCTTAAGGCCGGGGCACAAGTGCGGGCTAGGTTTAAGGCCTGGGCACAAGTGCGGGCTAAGCTTAAGGCCGGGGCACAAGTGCGGGCTAAGCTTAAGGCCGGGGCACAAGTGCGGGCTAGGCTTAAGGCCGGGGCACAAGTGCGGGCTAGGCTTAAGGCCTGGGCACAAGTGCGTGCTAGGCTCAAGGCCTGGGCACAAGTGCGGGCTAGGCTTAAGGCCTGGGCACAAGTGCAGGCTAGGCTTAAGGCCTGGGCACAAGTGCAGGCTAGGCTTAAGGCCTGGGCACAAGTGCGGGCTAAGCTTAAGGCCGGGGCACAAGTGCGGGCTAGGCTTAAGGCCGGGGCACAAGTGCGGGCTAGGCTTAAGGCCTGGGCACAAGTGCGTGCTAGGCTCAAGGCCTGGGCACAAGTGCGGGCTAGGCTTAAGGCAGGGGCACAAGTGCGTTCTAGGCTTAAGGCAGGGGCACAAGTGCGGGCTAGGATTAAGGCAGGGGCACAAGTGCGGGCTCGGCTTAAGGCAGGGGCACAAGTGCGGGTTCGGCTTAAGGCACGGGCACTGGTGCGGGCTCGGCTTAAGGCCGGGGCACAAGTGCGGGCTCGGCTTAAGGCCGGGGCACAAGTGCGGGCTCGGCTTAAGGCCGGGGCACAAGTGCGGGCTCGGCTTAAGGCCGGGGCACAAGTGCGGGCTCGGCTTAAGGCCGGGGCACAAGTGCGGGCTCGGCTTAAGGCCGGGGCACAAGTGCGGGCTAGGCTTAAGGCCGGGGCACAAGTGCGGGCTCGGCTTAAGGCCGGGGCACAAGTGCGGGCTAGGCTTAAGGCCGGGGCACAAGTGCGGGCTAGGCTTAAGGCCGGGGCACAAGTGCGGGCTAGGCTTAAGGCCTGGGCACAAGTGCGGGCTAAGCTTAAGGCCGGGGCACAAGTGCGGGCTAAGCTTAAGGCCGGGGCACAAGTTTGGGCTAGGCTTAAGGCCGGGGCACAAGTGCGGGCTAGGCTTAAGGCCTGGGCACAAGTGCGTGCTAGGCTTAAGGCCTGGGCACAAGTGCGGGCTAGGCTTAAGGCCTGGGCACAAGTGCGGGCTAGGCTTAAAGCCTGGGCACAAGTGCGGGCTAGGCTTAAGGCCTGGGCACAAGTGCGGGCTAGGCTTAAGGCAGGGGCACAAGTGCGGGCTAGGATCAAGGCAGGGGGCACAAGTGCGGGCTAGGCTTAAGGCCTGGGCACAAGTGCGGGCTAGGCTTAAGGCCTGGGCACAAGTGCAGTGCTGGCTAGGATCAAGGCAGGGGCCACAAGTGCCAGCTAGGCTTAAGGCATGGGCACAAGTGCGGGCTAGGCTTACGGCCTGGGCACAAGTGCGGGCTAGGCTTTAGGCCTGGGCACAAGTGCGGGCTAGGCTTAAGGCCTGGGCACAAGTGCGGGCTAGGCTTAAGGCCTGGGCACAAGTGCGGGCTAGGCTTAAGGCCTGGGCAAAAGTGCGGGCTAGGCTTAAGGCCTGGGCACAAGTGCGGGCTAGGCTTAAGGCCTGGGCACAAGTGCGGGCTCGGCTTAAGGCCTGGGCACAAGTGCGGGCTAGGCTTAAGGCAGGGGCACAAGTGCGGGCTAGGCTTAAGGCTGGGGCACAAGTGCGGGCTAGGCTTAAGGCCTGGGCACAAGTGCGGGCTAGGCTTAAGGCCTGGGCACAAGTGCGGGCTAGGCTTAAGGCAGGGGCACAAGTGCGGGCTAGGCTTAAGGCTGGGGCACAAGTGCGGGCTAGGCTTAAGGCAGGGGCACAAGTGCGGGCTAGGATTAAGGCAGGGGCACAAGTGCGGGCTCGGCTTAAGGCAGGGGCACAAGTGCGGGTTCGGCTTAAGGCAAGGGCACTAGTGCGGGCTCGGCTTAAGGCCGGGGCACAAGTGCGGGCTCGGCTTAAGGCCGGGGCACAAGTGCGGGCTCGGCTTAAGGCCGGGGCACAAGTGCGGGCTAGGCTTAAGGCCGGGGCACAAGTGCGGGCTAGGCTTAAGGCCGGGGCACAAGTGCGGGCTAGGCTTAAGGCCTGGGCACAAGTGCGGGCTAAGCTTAAGGCCGGGGCACAAGTGCGGGCTAAGCTTAAGGCCGGGGCACAAGTGCGGGCTAGGCTTAAGGCCGGGGCACAAGTGCGGGCTAGGCTTAAGGCCTGGGCACAAGTGCGTGCTAGGCTCAAGGCCTGGGCACAAGTGCGGGCTAGGCTTAAGGCCTGGGCACAAGTGCAGGCTAGGCTTAAGGCCTGGGCACAAGTGCAGGCTAGGCTTAAGGCCTGGGCACAAGTGCGGGCTAAGCTTAAGGCCGGGGCACAAGTGCGGGCTAGGCTTAAGGCCGGGGCACAAGTGCGGGCTAGGCTTAAGGCCTGGGCACAAGTGCGTGCTAGGCTCAAGGCCTGGGCACAAGTGCGGGCTAGGCTTAAGGCAGGGGCACAAGTGCGTTCTAGGCTTAAGGCAGGGGCACAAGTGCGGGCTAGGATTAAGGCAGGGGCACAAGTGCGGGCTCGGCTTAAGGCAGGGGCACAAGTGCGGGTTCGGCTTAAGGCAGGGGCACTGGTGCGGGCTCGGCTTAAGGCCGGGGCACAAGTGCGGGCTCGGCTTAAGGCCGGGGCACAAGTGCGGGCTCGGCTTAAGGCCGGGGCACAAGTGCGGGCTCGGCTTAAGGCCGGGGAACAAGTGCGGGCTCGGCTTAAGGCCGGGGCACAAGTGCGGGCTCGGCTTAAGGCCGGGGCACAAGTGCGGGCTAGGCTTAAGGCAAGGGCACTAGTGCGGGCTCGGCTTAAGGCCGGGGCACAAGTGCGGGCTCGGCTTAAGGCCGGGGCACAAGTGCGGGCTAGGCTTAAGGCCGGGGCACAAGTGCGGGCTAGGCTTACGGCCTGGGCACAAGTGCGGGCTAAGCTTAAGGCCGGGGCACAAGTGCGGGCTAAGCTTAAGGCCGGGGCACAAGTGCGGGCTAGGCTTAAGGCCGGGGCACAAGTGCGGGCTAGGCTTAAGGCCTGGGCACAAGTGCGTGCTAGGCTCAAGGCCTGGGCACAAGTGCGGGCTAGGCTTAAGGCAGGGGCACAAGTGCGGGCTAGGCTTAAGGCAGGGGCACAAGTGCGGGCTAGGATTAAGGCAGGGGCACAAGTGCGGGCTCGGCTTAAGGCAGGGGCACAAGTGCGGGCTAGGATTAAGGCAGGGGCACAAGTGCGGGCTCGGCTTAAGGCAGGGGCACAAGTGCGGGTTCGGCTTAAGGCAGGGGCACTGGTGCGGGCTCGGCTTAAGGCCGGGGCACAAGTGCGGGCTCGGCTTAAGGCCGGGGCACAAGTGCGGGCTCGGCTTAAGGCCGGGGCACAAGTGCGGGCTCGGCTTAAGGCCGGGGAACAAGTGCGGGCTCGGCTTAAGGCCGGGGCACAAGTGCGGGCTCGGCTTAAGGCCGGGGCACAAGTGCGGGCTAGGCTTAAGGCAAGGGCACTAGTGCGGGCTCGGCTTAAGGCCGGGGCACAAGTGCGGGCTCGGCTTAAGGCCGGGGCACAAGTGCGGGCTAGGCTTAAGGCCGGGGCACAAGTGCGGGCTAGGCTTACGGCCTGGGC
Source organism: Ranitomeya imitator (assembly GCF_032444005.1). Taxonomy (NCBI): domain Eukaryota; kingdom Metazoa; phylum Chordata; class Amphibia; order Anura; family Dendrobatidae; genus Ranitomeya; species Ranitomeya imitator. Next base: position 19,153 of record NW_027193350.1, on the reverse strand, counting down.
ACAAGTGCGGGCTAAGCTTAAGGCCGGGGCACAAGTGCGGGCTAAGCTTAAGGCCGGGGCACAAGTGCGGGCTAGGCTTAAGGCCGGGGCACAAGTGCGGGCTAGGCTTAAGGCCTGGGCACAAGTGCGTGCTAGGCTCAAGGCCTGGGCACAAGTGCGGGCTAGGCTTAAGGCAGGGGCACAAGTGCGGGCTAGGCTTAAGGCAGGGGCACAAGTGCGGGCTAGGATTAAGGCAGGGGCACAAGTGCGGGCTCGGCTTAAGGCAGGGGCACAAGTGCGGGTTCGGCTTAAGGCAGGGGCACTGGTGCGGGCTCGGTTTAAGGCCGGGGCACAAGTGCGGGCTCGGCTTAAGGCCGGGGCACAAGTGCGGGCTCGGCTTAAGGCCGGGGCACAAGTGCGGGCTCGGCTTAAGGCCGGGACACAAGTGTGGGCTCGGCTTAAGGCCGGGGCACAAGTGCGGGCTCGGCTTAAGGCCGGGGCACAAGTGCGGGCTAGGCTTAAGGCCGGGGCACAAGTGCGGGCTAGGCTTAAGGCCGGGGCACAAGTGCGGGCTAGGCTTAAGGCCGGGGCACAAGTGCGGGCTAGGCTTAAGGCCGGGGCACAAGTGCGGGCTAGGCTTAAGGCCTGGGCACAAGTGCGGGCTAAGCTTAAGGCCGGGGCACAAGTGCGGGCTAGGCTTAAGGCCGGGGCACAAGTGCGGGCTAGGCTTAAGGCCTGGGCACAAGTGCGGGCTAGGCTTACGGCCTGGGCACAAGTGCGGGCTAGGCTTTAGGCCTGGGCACAAGTGCGGGCTAGGCTTAAGGCCTGGGCACAAGTGCGGGCTAGGCTTAAGGCCTGGGCACAAGTGCGGGCTAGGCTTAACGCCTGGGCACAAGTGCGGGCTAGGCTTAAGGCCTGGGCACAAGTGCGGGCTAGGCTTAAGGCCTGGGCACAAGTGCGGGCTAGGCTCAAGGCCTGGGCACAAGTGCGGGCTAGGCTTAAGGCCTGGGCACAAGTGCAGGCTAGGCTTAAGGCCTGGGCACAAGTGCAGGCTAGGCTTAAGGCCTGGGCACAAGTGCGGGCTAAGCTTAAGGCCGGGGCACAAGTGCGGGCTAGGCTTAAGGCCGGGGCACAAGTGCGGGCTAAGCTTAAGGCCGGGGCACAAGTGCGGGCTAGGCTTAAGGCCGGGGCACAAGTGCGGGCTAGTCTTAAGGCCTGGGCACAAGTGCGTGCTAGGCTCAAGGCCTGGGCACAAGTGCGGGCTAGGCTTAAGGCAGGGGCACAAGTGCGTTCTAGGCTTAAGGCAGGGGCACAAGTGCGGGCTAGGATTAAGGCAGGGGCACAAGTGCGGGCTCGGCTTAAGGCCGGGGCACAAGTGCGGGCTCGGCTTAAGGCCGGGGCACAAGTGCAGGCTCGGCTTAAGGCCGGGGCACAAGTGCGGGCTCGGCTTAAGGCCGGGGCACAAGTGCGGGCTCGGCTTAAGGCCGGGGCACAAGTGCGGGCTAGGCTTAAGGCCGGGGCACAAGTGCGGGCTAGGCTTAAGGCCGGGGCACAAGTGCGGGCTAGGCTTAAGGCCGGGGCACAAGTGCGGGCTAGGCTTAAGGCCGGGGCACAAGTGCGGGCTAGGCTTAAGGCCTGGGCACAAGTGCGGGCTAAGCTTAAGGCCGGGGCACAAGTGCGGGCTAGGCTTAAGGCCGGGGCACAAGTGCGGGCTAGGCTTAAGGCCGGGGCACAAGTGCGGGCTAGGCTTAAGGCCTGGGCACAAGTGCGGGCTAAGCTTAAGGCCGGGGCACAAGTGCGGGCTAAGCTTAAGGCCGGGGCACAAGTTCGGGCTAGGCTTAAGGCCGGGGCACAAGTGCGGGCTAGGCTTAAGGCCTGGGCACAAGTGCGTGCTAGGCTTAAGGCCTGGGCACAAGTGCGGGCTAGGCTTAAGGCCTGGGCACAAGTGCGGGCTAGGCTTAAAGCCTGGGCACAAGTGCGGGCTAGGCTTAAGGCCTGGGCACAAGTGCGGGCTAGGCTTAAGGCAGGGGCACAAGTGCGGGCTAGGATCAAGGCAGGGGGCACAAGTGCGGGCTAGGCTTAAGGCCTGGGCACAAGTGCGGGCTAGGCTTAAGGCCTGGGCACAAGTGCAGTGCTGGCTAGGATCAAGGCAGGGGCCACAAGTGCCAGCTAGGCTTAAGGCATGGGCACAAGTGCGGGCTAGGCTTACGGCCTGGGCACAAGTGCGGGCTAGGCTTTAGGCCTGGGCACAAGTGCGGGCTAGGCTTAAGGCCTGGGCACAAGTGCAGTGCTGGCTAGGATCAAGGCAGGGGCCACAAGTGCCAGCTAGGCTTAAGGCATGGGCACAAGTGCGGGCTAGGCTTACGGCCTGGGCACAAGTGCGGGCTAGGCTTTAGGCCTGGGCACAAGTGCGGGCTAGGCTTAAGGCCTGGGCACAAGTGCGGGCTAGGCTTAAGGCCTGGGCACAAGTGCGGGCTAGGCTTAAGGCCTGGGCAAAAGTGCGGGCTAGGCTTAAGGCCTGGGCACAAGTGCGGGCTAGGCTTAAGGCCTGGGCACAAGTGCGGGCTAGGCTTAAGGCCTGGGCACAAGTGCGGGCTAGGCTTAAGGCAGGGGCACAAGTGCGGGCTAGGCTTAAGGCTGGGGCACAAGTGCGGGCTAGGCTTAAGGCAGGGGCACAAGTGCGGGCTAGGATTAAGGCAGGGGCACAAGTGCGGGCTCGGCTTAAGGCAGGGGCACAAGTGCGGGTTCGGCTTAAGGCAAGGGCACTAGTGCGGGCTCGGCTTAAGGCCGGGGCACAAGTGCGGGCTCGGCTTAAGGCCGGGGCACAAGTGCGGGCTAGGCTTAAGGCAAGGGCACTAGTGCGGGCTCGGCTTAAGGCCGGGGCACAAGTGCGGGCTCGGCTTAAGGCCGGGGCACAAGTGCGGGCTAGGCTTAAGGCCGGGGCACAAGTGCGGGCTAGGATTAAGGCAGGGGCACAAGTGCGGGCTCGGCTTAAGGCCGGGGCACAAGTGCGGGCTAGGATTAAGGCAGGGGCACAAGTGCGGGCTAGGCTTAAGGCAGGGGCACAAGTGCGGGCTAGGATTAAGGCAGGGGCACAAGTGCGGGCTCGGCTTAAGGCAGGGGCACAAGTGCGGGCTAGGATTAAGGCAGGGGCACAAGTGCGGGCTCGGCTTAAGGCAGGGGCACAAGTGCGGGTTCGGCTTAAGGCAGGGGCACTGGTGCGGGCTCGGCTTAAGGCCGGGGCACAAGTGCGGGCTCGGCTTAAGGCCGGGGCACAAGTGCGGGCTCGGCTTAAGGCCGGGGCACAAGTGCGGGCTCGGCTTAAGGCCGGGGAACAAGTGCGGGCTCGGCTTAAGGCCGGGGCACAAGTGCGGGCTCGGCTTAAGGCCGGGGCACAAGTGCGGGCTAGGCTTAAGGCAAGGGCACTAGTGCGGGCTCGGCTTAAGGCCGGGGCACAAGTGCGGGCTCGGCTTAAGGCCGGGGCACAAGTGCGGGCTAGGCTTAAGGCCGGGGCACAAGTGCGGGCTAGGCTTACGGCCTGGGCACAAGTGCGGGCTAAGCTTAAGGCCGGGGCACAAGTGCGGGCTAAGCTTAAGGCCGGGGCACAAGTGCGGGCTAGGCTTAAGGCCGGGGCACAAGTGCGGGCTAGGCTTAAGGCCTGGGCACAAGTGCGTGCTAGGCTCAAGGCCTGGGCACAAGTGCGGGCTAGGCTTAAGGCAGGGGCACAAGTGCGGGCTAGGCTTAAGGCAGGGGCACAAGTGCGGGCTAGGATTAAGGCAGGGGCACAAGTGCGGGCTCGGCTTAAGGCAGGGGCACAAGTGCGGGTTCGGCTTAAGGCAGGGGCACTGGTGCGGGCTCGGTTTAAGGCCGGGGCACAAGTGCGGGCTCGGCTTAAGGCCGGGGCACAAGTGCGGGCTCGGCTTAAGGCCGGGGCACAAGTGCGGGCTCGGCTTAAGGCCGGGACACAAGTGTGGGCTCGGCTTAAGGCCGGGGCACAAGTGCGGGCTCGGCTTAAGGCCGGGGCACAAGTGCGGGCTAGGCTTAAGGCCGGGGCACAAGTGCGGGCTAGGCTTAAGGCCGGGGCACAAGTGCGGGCTAGGCTTAAGGCCGGGGCACAAGTGCGGGCTAGGCTTAAGGCCGGGGCACAAGTGCGGGCTAGGCTTAAGGCCTGGGCACAAGTGCGGGCTAAGCTTAAGGCCGGGGCACAAGTGCGGGCTAGGCTTAAGGCCGGGGCACAAGTGCGGGCTAGGCTTAAGGCCTGGGCACAAGTGCGGGCTAGGCTTACGGCCTGGGCACAAGTGCGGGCTAGGCTTTAGGCCTGGGCACAAGTGCGGGCTAGGCTTAAGGCCTGGGCACAAGTGCGGGCTAGGCTTAAGGCCTGGGCACAAGTGCGGGCTAGGCTTAACGCCTGGGCACAAGTGCGGGCTAGGCTTAAGGCCTGGGCACAAGTGCGGGCTAGGCTTAAGGCCTGGGCACAAGTGCGGGCTAGGCTCAAGGCCTGGGCACAAGTGCGGGCTAGGCTTAAGGCCTGGGCACAAGTGCAGGCTAGGCTTAAGGCCTGGGCACAAGTGCAGGCTAGGCTTAAGGCCTGGGCACAAGTGCGGGCTAAGCTTAAGGCCGGGGCACAAGTGCGGGCTAGGCTTAAGGCCGGGGCACAAGTGCGGGCTAAGCTTAAGGCCGGGGCACAAGTGCGGGCTAGGCTTAAGGCCGGGGCACAAGTGCGGGCTAGTCTTAAGGCCTGGGCACAAGTGCGTGCTAGGCTCAAGGCCTGGGCACAAGTGCGGGCTAGGCTTAAGGCAGGGGCACAAGTGCGTTCTAGGCTTAAGGCAGGGGCACAAGTGCGGGCTAGGATTAAGGCAGGGGCACAAGTGCGGGCTCGGCTTAAGGCAGGGGCACAAGTGCGGGTTCGGCTTAAGGCACGGGCACTGGTGCGGGCTCGGCTTAAGGCCGGGGCACAAGTGCGGGCTCGGCTTAAGGCCGGGGCACAAGTGCGGGCTCGGCTTAAGGCCGGGGCACAAGTGCGGGCTCGGCTTAAGGCCGGGGCACAAGTGCGGGCTCGGCTTAAGGCCGGGGCACAAGTGCGGGCTCGGCTTAAGGCCGGGGCACAAGTGCGGGCTAGGCTTAAGGCCGGGGCACAAGTGCGGGCTAGGCTTAAGGCCGGGGCACAAGTGCGGGCTAGGCTTAAGGCCGGGGCACAAGTGCGGGCTAGGCTTAAGGCCGGGGCACAAGTGCGGGCTAGGCTTAAGGCCTGGGCACAAGTGCGGGCTAAGCTTAAGGCCGGGGCACAAGTGCGGGCTAGGCTTAAGGCCGGGGCACAAGTGCGGGCTAGGCTTAAGGCCGGGGCACAAGTGCGGGCTAGGCTTAAGGCCTGGGCACAAGTGCGGGCTAAGCTTAAGGCTGGGGCACAAGTGCGGGCTAAGCTTAAGGCCGGGGCACAAGTTCGGGCTAGGCTTAAGGCCGGGGCACAAGTGCGGGCTAGGCTTAAGGCCTGGGCACAAGTGCGTGCTAGGCTTAAGGCCTGGGCACAAGTGCGGGCTAGGCTTAAGGCCTGGGCACAAGTGCGGGCTAGGCTTAAAGCCTGGGCACAAGTGCGGGCTAGGCTTAAGGCCTGGGCACAAGTGCGGGCTAGGCTTAAGGCAGGGGCACAAGTGCGGGCTAGGATCAAGGCAGGGGGCACAAGTGCGGGCTAGGCTTAAGGCCTGGGCACAAGTGCGGGCTAGGCTTAAGGCCTGGGCACAAGTGCAGTGCTGGCTAGGATCAAGGCAGGGGCCACAAGTGCCAGCTAGGCTTAAGGCATGGGCACAAGTGCGGGCTAGGCTTACGGCCTGGGCACAAGTGCGGGCTAGGCTTTAGGCCTGGGCACAAGTGCGGGCTAGGCTTAAGGCCTGGGCACAAGTGCAGTGCTGGCTAGGATCAAGGCAGGGGCCACAAGTGCCAGCTAGGCTTAAGGCATGGGCACAAGTGCGGGCTAGGCTTACGGCCTGGGCACAAGTGCGGGCTAGGCTTTAGGCCTGGGCACAAGTGCGGGCTAGGCTTAAGGCCTGGGCACAAGTGCGGGCTAGGCTTAAGGCCTGGGCACAAGTGCGGGCTAGGCTTAAGGCCTGGGCAAAAGTGCGGGCTAGGCTTAAGGCCTGGGCACAAGTGCGGGCTAGGCTTAAGGCCTGGGCACAAGTGCGGGCTAGGCTTAAGGCCTGGGCACAAGTGCGGGCTAGGCTTAAGGCAGGGGCACAAGTGCGGGCTAGGCTTAAGGCTGGGGCACAAGTGCGGGCTAGGCTTAAGGCAGGGGCACAAGTGCGGGCTAGGATTAAGGCAGGGGCACAAGTGCGGGCTCGGCTTAAGGCAGGGGCACAAGTGCGGGTTCGGCTTAAGGCAAGGGCACTAGTGCGGGCTCGGCTTAAGGCCGGGGCACAAGTGCGGGCTCGGCTTAAGGCCGGGGCACAAGTGCGGGCTAGGCTTAAGGCAAGGGCACTAGTGCGGGCTCGGCTTAAGGCCGGGGCACAAGTGCGGGCTCGGCTTAAGGCCGGGGCACAAGTGCGGGCTAGGCTTAAGGCCGGGGCACAAGTGCGGGCTAGGCTTACGGCCTGGGCACAAGTGCGGGCTAAGCTTAAGGCCGGGGCACAAGTGCGGGCTAAGCTTAAGGCCGGGGCACAAGTGCGGGCTAGGCTTAAGGCCGGGGCACAAGTGCGGGCTAGGCTTAAGGCCTGGGCACAAGTGCGTGCTAGGCTCAAGGCCTGGGCACAAGTGCGGGCTAGGCTTAAGGCAGGGGCACAAGTGCGGGCTAGGCTTAAGGCAGGGGCACAAGTGCGGGCTAGGATTAAGGCAGGGGCACAAGTGCGGGCTCGGCTTAAGGCAGGGGCACAAGTGCGGGTTCGGCTTAAGGCAGGGGCACTGGTGCGGGCTCGGCTTAAGGCCGGGGCACAAGTGCGGGCTCGGCTTAAGGCCGGGGCACAAGTGCGGGCTCGGCTTAAGGCCGGGGCACAAGTGCGGGCTCGGCTTAAGGCCGGGACACAAGTGTGGGCTCGGCTTAAGGCCGGGGCACAAGTGCGGGCTCGGCTTAAGGCCGGGGCACAAGTGCGGGCTAGGCTTAAGGCCGGGGCACAAGTGCGGGCTAGGCTTAAGGCCGGGGCACAAGTGCGGGCTAGGCTTAAGGCCGGGGCACAAGTGCGGGCTAGGCTTAAGGCCGGGGCACAAGTGCGGGCTAGGCTTAAGGCCTGGGCACAAGTGCGGGCTAAGCTTAAGGCCGGGGCACAAGTGCGGGCTAGGCTTAAGGCCGGGGCACAAGTGCGGGCTAGGCTTAAGGCCTGGGCACAAGTGCGGGCTAGGCTTACGGCCTGGGCACAAGTGCGGGCTAGGCTTTAGGCCTGGGCACAAGTGCGGGCTAGGCTTAAGGCCTGGGCACAAGTGCGGGCTAGGCTTAAGGCCTGGGCACAAGTGCGGGCTAGGCTTAACGCCTGGGCACAAGTGCGGGCTAGGCTTAAGGCCTGGGCACAAGTGCGGGCTAGGCTTAAGGCCTGGGCACAAGTGCGGGCTAGGCTTAAGGCCTGGGCACAAGTGCGGGCTAGGCTTAAGGCCTGGGCACAAGTGCGGGCTAGGCTTAAGGCCTGGGCACAAGTGCGTGCTAGGCTTAAGGCCTGGGCACAAGTGCGGGCTAGGCTTAAGGCCTGGGCACAAGTGCGGGCTAGGCTTAAGGCCTGGGCACAAGTGCGGGCTAGGCTTAAGGCCTGGGCACAAGTGCAGGCTAGGCTTAAGGCCTGGGCACAAGTGCGGGCTAGGCTTAAGGCAGGGGCACAAGTGCGGGCTAGGTTTAAGGCCTGGGCACAAGTGCGGGCTAGGCTTAAGGCCTGGGCACAAGTGCGGGCTAGGATCACGGCAGGGGGCACAAGTGCGGGCTAGGATCAAGGCAGGGGGCACAAGTGCGGGCTAGGCTTAACGCCTGGGCACAAGTGCAGGCTAGGCTTAAGGCCTGGGCACAAGTGCAGGCTAGGCTTAAGGCCTGGGCACAAGTGCAGTGCTGGCTAGGATCAAGGCAAAGGCCACAAGTGCCAGCTAGGCTTAAGGCATGGGCACAAGTGTGGGCTAGGCTTAAGGCCTAGGCACAAGTGCGGGCTAGGCTTAAGGCCTGGGCACAAGTGCGGGCTAGGCTTAAGGCCTGGGCACAAGTGCGGGCTAGGCTTAAGGCCTGGGCACAAGTGCGGGCTAGGCTTAAGGCCGGGGCACAAGTGCGGGCTAGGCTTAAGGCCGGGGCACAAGTGCGGGCTAGGCTTAAGGCCTGGGCACAAGTGCGGGCTAGGCTTAAGGCCTGGGCACAAGTGCGGGCTAGGATCAAGGCAGGGGGCACAAGTGCGGGCTAGGATCAAGGCAGGGGGCACAAGTGCGGGCTAGGCTTAACGCCTGGGCACAAGTGCAGGCTAGGCTTAAGGCCTGGGCACAAGTGCAGGCTAGGCTTAAGGCCTGGGCACAAGTGCAGTGCTGGCTAGGATCAAGGCAAAGGCCACAAGTGCCAGCTAGGCTAAAGGCCTGGGCACAAGTGCGGGCTAGGCTTACGGCCTGGGCACAAGTGCGGGCTAGGCTTTAGGCCTGGGCACAAGTGCGGGCTAGGCTTAAGGCCTGGGCACAAGTGCGGGCTAGGCTTAAGGCCTGGGCACAAGTGCGGGCTAGGCTTAAGGCCTGGGCAAAAGTGCGGGCTAGGCTTAAGGCCTGGGCACAAGTGCGGGCTAGGCTTAAGGCCTGGGCACAAGTGCGGGCTAGGCTTAAGGCAGGGGCACAAGTGCGGGCTAGGCTTAAGGCTGGGGCACAAGTGCGGGCTAGGCTTAAGGCAGGGGCACAAGTGCGGGCTAGGATTAAGGCAGGGGCACAAGTGCGGGCTCGGCTTAAGGCAGGGGCACAAGTGCGGGTTCGGCCTAAGGCAAGGGCACTAGTGCGGGCTCGGCTTAAGGCCGGGGCACAAGTGCGGGCTCGGCTTAAGGCCGGGGCACAAGTGCGGGCTCGGCTTAAGGCCGGGGCACAAGTGCGGGCTCGGCTTAAGGCCGGGGCACAAGTGTGGGCTCGGCTTCAGGCCGGGGCACAAGTGCGGGCTCAGCTTAAGGCCGGGGTACAAGTGCGGGCTAGGCTTAAGGCCGGGGCACAAGTGCGGGCTAGGCTTAAGGCCGGGGCACAAGTGCGGGCTAGGCTTAAGGCCGGGGCACAAGTGCGGGCTAGGCTTAAGGCCTGGGCACAAGTGCGGGCTAAGCTTAAGGCCGGGGCACAAGTGCGGGCTAAGCTTAAGGCCGGGGCACAAGTGCGGGCTAGGCTTAAGGCCGGGGCACAAGTGCGGGCTAGGCTTAAGGCCTGGGCACAAGTGCGTGCTAGGCTCAAGGCCTGGGCACAAGTGCGGGCTAGGCTTAAGGCCTGGGCACAAGTGCAGGCTAGGCTTAAGGCCTGGGCACAAGTGCAGGCTAGGCTTAAGGCCTGGGCACAAGTGCGGGCTAAGCTTAAGGCCGGGGCACAAGTGCAGGCTAGGCTTAAGGCCGGGGCACAAGTGCGGGCTAGGCTTAAGGCCTGGGCACAAGTGCGTGCTAGGCTCAAGGCCTGGGCACAAGTGCGGGCTAGGCTTAAGGCAGGGGCACAAGTGCGTTCTAGGCTTAAGGCAGGGGCACAAGTGCGGGCTAGGATTAAGGCAGGGGCACAAGTGCGGGCTCGGCTTAAGGCAGGGGCACAAGTGCGGGTTCGGCTTAAGGCACGGGCACTGGTGCGGGCTCGGCTTAAGGCCGGGGCACAAGTGCGGGCTCGGCTTAAGGCCGGGGCACAAGTGCGGGCTCGGCTTAAGGCCGGGGCACAAGTGCGGGCTCGGCTTAAGGCCGGGGCACAAGTGCGGGCTCGGCTTAAGGCCGGGGCACAAGTGCGGGCTCGGCTTAAGGCCGGGGCACAAGTGCGGGCTAGGCTTAAGGCCGGGGCACAAGTGCGGGCTAGGCTTAAGGCCGGGGCACAAGTGCGGGCTAGGCTTAAGGCCGGGGCACAAGTGCGGGCTAGGCTTAAGGCCGGGGCACAAGTGCGGGCTAGGCTTAAGGCCTGGGCACAAGTGCGGGCTAAGCTTAAGGCCGGGGCACAAGTGCGGGCTAAGCTTAAGGCCGGGGCACAAGTGCGGGCTAGGATCAAGGCAGGGGGCACAAGTGCGGGCTAGGATCAAGGCAGGGGGCACAAGTGCGGGCTAGGCTTAACGCCTGGGCACAAGTGCAGGCTAGGCTTAAGGCCTGGGCACAAGTGCAGGCTAGGCTTAAGGCCTGGGCACAAGTGCAGTGCTGGCTAGGATCAAGGCAAAGGCCACAAGTGCCAGCTAGGCTAAAGGCCTGGGCACAAGTGCGGGCTAGGCTTACGGCCTGGGCACAAGTGCGGGCTAGGCTTTAGGCCTGGGCACAAGTGCGGGCTAGGCTTAAGGCCTGGGCACAAGTGCGGGCTAGGCTTAAGGCCTGGGCACAAGTGCGGGCTAGGCTTAAGGCCTGGGCAAAAGTGCGGGCTAGGCTTAAGGCCTGGGCACAAGTGCGGGCTAGGCTTAAGGCCTGGGCACAAGTGCGGGCTAGGCTTAAGGCAGGGGCACAAGTGCGGGCTAGGCTTAAGGCTGGGGCACAAGTGCGGGCTAGGCTTAAGGCAGGGGCACAAGTGCGGGCTAGGATTAAGGCAGGGGCACAAGTGCGGGCTCGGCTTAAGGCAGGGGCACAAGTGCGGGTTCGGCCTAAGGCAAGGGCACTAGTGCGGGCTCGGCTTAAGGCCGGGGCACAAGTGCGGGCTCGGCTTAAGGCCGGGGCACAAGTGCGGGCTCGGCTTAAGGCCGGGGCACAAGTGCGGGCTCGGCTTAAGGCCGGGGCACAAGTGTGGGCTCGGCTTCAGGCCGGGGCACAAGTGCGGGCTCAGCTTAAGGCCGGGGTACAAGTGCGGGCTAGGCTTAAGGCCGGGGCACAAGTGCGGGCTAGGCTTAAGGCCGGGGCACAAGTGCGGGCTAGGCTTAAGGCCGGGGCACAAGTGCGGGCTAGGCTTAAGGCCTGGGCACAAGTGCGGGCTAAGCTTAAGGCCGGGGCACAAGTGCGGGCTAAGCTTAAGGCCGGGGCACAAGTGCGGGCTAGGCTTAAGGCCGGGGCACAAGTGCGGGCTAGGCTTAAGGCCTGGGCACAAGTGCGTGCTAGGCTCAAGGCCTGGGCACAAGTGCGGGCTAGGCTTAAGGCCTGGGCACAAGTGCAGGCTAGGCTTAAGGCCTGGGCACAAGTGCAGGCTAGGCTTAAGGCCTGGGCACAAGTGCGGGCTAAGCTTAAGGCCGGGGCACAAGTGCGGGCTAGGCTTAAGGCCGGGGCACAAGTGCGGGCTAGGCTTAAGGCCTGGGCACAAGTGCGTGCTAGGCTCAAGGCCTGGGCACAAGTGCGGGCTAGGCTTAAGGCAGGGGCACAAGTGCGTTCTAGGCTTAAGGCAGGGGCACAAGTGCGGGCTAGGATTAAGGCAGGGGCACAAGTGCGGGCTCGGCTTAAGGCAGGGGCACAAGTGCGGGTTCGGCTTAAGGCACGGGCACTGGTGCGGGCTCGGCTTAAGGCCGGGGCACAAGTGCGGGCTCGGCTTAAGGCCGGGGCACAAGTGCGGGCTCGGCTTAAGGCCGGGGCACAAGTGCGGGCTCGGCTTAAGGCCGGGGCACAAGTGCGGGCTCGGCTTAAGGCCGGGGCACAAGTGCGGGCTCGGCTTAAGGCCGGGGCACAAGTGCGGGCTAGGCTTAAGGCCGGGGCACAAGTGCGGGCTAGGCTTAAGGCCGGGGCACAAGTGCGGGCTAGGCTTAAGGCCGGGGCACAAGTGCGGGCTAGGCTTAAGGCCGGGGCACAAGTGCGGGCTAGGCTTAAGGCCTGGGCACAAGTGCGGGCTAAGCTTAAGGCCGGGGCACAAGTGCGGGCTAAGCTTAAGGCCGGGGCACAAGTTCGGGCTAGGCTTAAGGCCGGGGCACAAGTGCGGGCTAGGCTTAAGGCCTGGGCACAAGTGCGTGCTAGGCTTAAGGCCTGGGCACAAGTGCGGGCTAGGCTTAAGGCCTGGGCACAAGTGCGGGCTAGGCTTAAAGCCTGGGCACAAGTGCGGGCTAGGCTTAAGGCCTGGGCACAAGTGCGGGCTAGGCTTAAGGCAGGGGCACAAGTGCGGGCTAGGATCAAGGCAGGGGGCACAAGTGCGGGCTAGGCTTAAGGCCTGGGCACAAGTGCGGGCTAGGCTTAAGGCCTGGGCACAAGTGCAGTGCTGGCTAGGATCAAGGCAGGGGCCACAAGTGCCAGCTAGGCTTAAGGCATGGGCACAAGTGCGGGCTAGGCTTACGGCCTGGGCACAAGTGCGGGCTAGGCTTTAGGCCTGGGCACAAGTGCGGGCTAGGCTTAAGGCCTGGGCACAAGTGCGGGCTAGGCTTAAGGCCTGGGCACAAGTGCGGGCTAGGCTTAAGGCCTGGGCAAAAGTGCGGGCTAGGCTTAAGGCCTGGGCACAAGTGCGGGCTAGGCTTAAGGCCTGGGCACAAGTGCGGGCTCGGCTTAAGGCCTGGGCACAAGTGCGGGCTAGGCTTAAGGCAGGGGCACAAGTGCGGGCTAGGCTTAAGGCTGGGGCACAAGTGCGGGCTAGGCTTAAGGCCTGGGCACAAGTGCGGGCTAGGCTTAAGGCCTGGGCACAAGTGCGGGCTAGGCTTAAGGCAGGGGCACAAGTGCGGGCTAGGCTTAAGGCTGGGGCACAAGTGCGGGCTAGGCTTAAGGCAGGGGCACAAGTGCGGGCTAGGATTAAGGCAGGGGCACAAGTGCGGGCTCGGCTTAAGGCAGGGGCACAAGTGCGGGTTCGGCTTAAGGCAAGGGCACTAGTGCGGGCTCGGCTTAAGGCCGGGGCACAAGTGCGGGCTCGGCTTAAGGCCGGGGCACAAGTGCGGGCTCGGCTTAAGGCCGGGGCACAAGTGCGGGCTAGGCTTAAGGCCGGGGCACAAGTGCGGGCTAGGCTTAAGGCCGGGGCACAAGTGCGGGCTAGGCTTAAGGCCTGGGCACAAGTGCGGGCTAAGCTTAAGGCCGGGGCACAAGTGCGGGCTAAGCTTAAGGCCGGGGCACAAGTGCGGGCTAGGCTTAAGGCCGGGGCACAAGTGCGGGCTAGGCTTAAGGCCTGGGCACAAGTGCGTGCTAGGCTCAAGGCCTGGGCACAAGTGCGGGCTAGGCTTAAGGCCTGGGCACAAGTGCAGGCTAGGCTTAAGGCCTGGGCACAAGTGCAGGCTAGGCTTAAGGCCTGGGCACAAGTGCGGGCTAAGCTTAAGGCCGGGGCACAAGTGCGGGCTAGGCTTAAGGCCGGGGCACAAGTGCGGGCTAGGCTTAAGGCCTGGGCACAAGTGCGTGCTAGGCTCAAGGCCTGGGCACAAGTGCGGGCTAGGCTTAAGGCAGGGGCACAAGTGCGTTCTAGGCTTAAGGCAGGGGCACAAGTGCGGGCTAGGATTAAGGCAGGGGCACAAGTGCGGGCTCGGCTTAAGGCAGGGGCACAAGTGCGGGTTCGGCTTAAGGCAGGGGCACTGGTGCGGGCTCGGCTTAAGGCCGGGGCACAAGTGCGGGCTCGGCTTAAGGCCGGGGCACAAGTGCGGGCTCGGCTTAAGGCCGGGGCACAAGTGCGGGCTCGGCTTAAGGCCGGGGAACAAGTGCGGGCTCGGCTTAAGGCCGGGGCACAAGTGCGGGCTCGGCTTAAGGCCGGGGCACAAGTGCGGGCTAGGCTTAAGGCAAGGGCACTAGTGCGGGCTCGGCTTAAGGCCGGGGCACAAGTGCGGGCTCGGCTTAAGGCCGGGGCACAAGTGCGGGCTAGGCTTAAGGCCGGGGCACAAGTGCGGGCTAGGCTTACGGCCTGGGCACAAGTGCGGGCTAAGCTTAAGGCCGGGGCACAAGTGCGGGCTAAGCTTAAGGCCGGGGCACAAGTGCGGGCTAGGCTTAAGGCCGGGGCACAAGTGCGGGCTAGGCTTAAGGCCTGGGCACAAGTGCGTGCTAGGCTCAAGGCCTGGGCACAAGTGCGGGCTAGGCTTAAGGCAGGGGCACAAGTGCGGGCTAGGCTTAAGGCAGGGGCACAAGTGCGGGCTAGGATTAAGGCAGGGGCACAAGTGCGGGCTCGGCTTAAGGCAGGGGCACAAGTGCGGGTTCGGCTTAAGGCAGGGGCACTGGTGCGGGCTCGGTTTAAGGCCGGGGCACAAGTGCGGGCTCGGCTTAAGGCCGGGGCACAAGTGCGGGCTCGGCTTAAGGCCGGGGCACAAGTGCGGGCTCGGCTTAAGGCCGGGACACAAGTGTGGGCTCGGCTTAAGGCCGGGGCACAAGTGCGGGCTCGGCTTAAGGCCGGGGCACAAGTGCGGGCTAGGCTTAAGGCCGGGGCACAAGTGCGGGCTAGGCTTAAGGCCGGGGCACAAGTGCGGGCTAGGCTTAAGGCCGGGGCACAAGTGCGGGCTAGGCTTAAGGCCGGGGCACAAGTGCGGGCTAGGCTTAAGGCCTGGGCACAAGTGCGGGCTAAGCTTAAGGCCGGGGCACAAGTGCGGGCTAGGCTTAAGGCCGGGGCACAAGTGCGGGCTAGGCTTAAGGCCTGGGCACAAGTGCGGGCTAGGCTTACGGCCTGGGCACAAGTGCGGGCTAGGCTTTAGGCCTGGGCACAAGTGCGGGCTAGGCTTAAGGCCTGGGCACAAGTGCGGGCTAAGCTTAAGGCCGGGGCACAAGTGCGGGCTAGGCTTAAGGCCGGGGCACAAGTGCGGGCTAGGCTTAAGGCCTGGGCACAAGTGCGGGCTAGGCTTACGGCCTGGGCACAAGTGCGGGCTAGGCTTTAGGCCTGGGCACAAGTGCGGGCTAGGCTTAAGGCCTGGGCACAAGTGCGGGCTAGGCTTAAGGCCTGGGCACAAGTGCGGGCTAGGCTTAACGCCTGGGCACAAGTGCGGGCTAGGCTTAAGGCCTGGGCACAAGTGCGGGCTAGGCTTAAGGCCTGGGCACAAGTGCGGGCTAGGCTTAAGGCCTGGGCACAAGTGCGTGCTAGGCTTAAGGCCTGGGCACAAGTGCGGGCTAGGCTTAAGGCCTGGGCACAAGTGCGGGCTAGGCTTAAGGCCTGGGCACAAGTGCAGGCTAGGCTTAAGGCCTGGGCACAAGTGCGGGCTAGGCTTAAGGCAGGGGCACAAGTGCGGGCTAGGTTTAAGGCCTGGGCACAAGTGCGGGCTAGGCTTAAGGCCTGGGCACAAGTGCGGGCTAGGATCACGGCAGGGGCACAAGTGCGGGCTAGGATCAAGGCAGGGGGCACAAGTGCGGGCTAGGCTTAACGCCTGGGCACAAGTGCAGGCTAGGCTTAAGGCCTGGGCACAAGTGCAGGCTAGGCTTAAGGCCTGGGCACAAGTGCAGTGCTGGCTAGGATCAAGGCAAAGGCCACAAGTGCCAGCTAGGCTTAAGGCATGGGCACAAGTGTGGGCTAGGCTTAAGGCCTAGGCACAAGTGCGGGCTAGGCTTAAGGCCTGGGCACAAGTGCGGGCTAGGCTTAAGGCCTGGGCACAAGTGCGGGCTAGGCTTAAGGCCTGGGCACAAGTGCGGGCTAGGCTTAAGGCCGGGGCACAAGTGCGGGCTAGGCTTAAGGCCGGGGCACAAGTGCGGGCTAGGCTTAAGGCCTGGGCACAAGTGCGGGCTAGGCTTAAGGCCTGGGCACAAGTGCGGGCTAGGATCAAGGCAGGGGGCACAAGTGCGGGCTAGGATCAAGGCAGGGGGCACAAGTGCGGGCTAGGCTTAACGCCTGGGCACAAGTGCAGGCTAGGCTTAAGGCCTGGGCACAAGTGCAGGCTAGGCTTAAGGCCTGGGCACAAGTGCAGTGCTGGCTAGGATCAAGGCAAAGGCCACAAGTGCCAGCTAGGCTAAAGGCCTGGGCACAAGTGCGGGCTAGGCTTACGGCCTGGGCACAAGTGCGGGCTAGGCTTTAGGCCTGGGCACAAGTGCGGGCTAGGCTTAAGGCCTGGGCACAAGTGCGGGCTAGGCTTAAGGCCTGGGCACAAGTGCGGGCTAGGCTTAAGGCCTGGGCAAAAGTGCGGGCTAGGCTTAAGGCCTGGGCACAAGTGCGGGCTAGGCTTAAGGCCTGGGCACAAGTGCGGGCTAGGCTTAAGGCAGGGGCACAAGTGCGGGCTAGGCTTAAGGCTGGGGCACAAGTGCGGGCTAGGCTTAAGGCAGGGGCACAAGTGCGGGCTAGGATTAAGGCAGGGGCACAAGTGCGGGCTCGGCTTAAGGCAGGGGCACAAGTGCGGGTTCGGCCTAAGGCAAGGGCACTAGTGCGGGCTCGGCTTAAGGCCGGGGCACAAGTGCGGGCTCGGCTTAAGGCGGGGCACAAGTGCGGGCTCGGCTTAAGGCCGGGGCACAAGTGCGGGCTCGGCTTAAGGCCGGGGCACAAGTGTGGGCTCGGCTTCAGGCCGGGGCACAAGTGCGGGCTCAGCTTAAGGCCGGGGTACAAGTGCGGGCTAGGCTTAAGGCCGGGGCACAAGTGCGGGCTAGGCTTAAGGCCGGGGCACAAGTGCGGGCTAGGCTTAAGGCCGGGGCACAAGTGCGGGCTAGGCTTAAGGCCTGGGCACAAGTGCGGGCTAAGCTTAAGGCCGGGGCACAAGTGCGGGCTAAGCTTAAGGCCGGGGCACAAGTGCGGGCTAGGCTTAAGGCCGGGGCACAAGTGCGGGCTAGGCTTAAGGCCTGGGCACAAGTGCGTGCTAGGCTCAAGGCCTGGGCACAAGTGCGGGCTAGGCTTAAGGCCTGGGCACAAGTGCAGGCTAGGCTTAAGGCCTGGGCACAAGTGCAGGCTAGGCTTAAGGCCTGGGCACAAGTGCGGGCTAAGCTTAAGGCCGGGGCACAAGTGCGGGCTAGGCTTAAGGCCGGGGCACAAGTGCGGGCTAGGCTTAAGGCCTGGGCACAAGTGCGTGCTAGGCTCAAGGCCTGGGCACAAGTGCGGGCTAGGCTTAAGGCAGGGGCACAAGTGCGTTCTAGGCTTAAGGCAGGGGCACAAGTGCGGGCTAGGATTAAGGCAGGGGCACAAGTGCGGGCTCGGCTTAAGGCAGGGGCACAAGTGCGGGTTCGGCTTAAGGCACGGGCACTGGTGCGGGCTCGGCTTAAGGCCGGGGCACAAGTGCGGGCTCGGCTTAAGGCCGGGGCACAAGTGCGGGCTCGGCTTAAGGCCGGGGCACAAGTGCGGGCTCGGCTTAAGGCCGGGGCACAAGTGCGGGCTCGGCTTAAGGCCGGGGCACAAGTGCGGGCTCGGCTTAAGGCCGGGGCACAAGTGCGGGCTAGGCTTAAGGCCGGGGCACAAGTGCGGGCTAGGCTTAAGGCCGGGGCACAAGTGCGGGCTAGGCTTAAGGCCGGGGCACAAGTGCGGGCTAGGCTTAAGGCCGGGGCACAAGTGCGGGCTAGGCTTAAGGCCTGGGCACAAGTGCGGGCTAAGCTTAAGGCCGGGCACAAGTGCGGGCTAAGCTTAAGGCCGGGGCACAAGTTCGGGCTAGGCTTAAGGCCGGGGCACAAGTGCGGGCTAGGCTTAAGGCCTGGGCACAAGTGCGTGCTAGGCTTAAGGCCTGGGCACAAGTGCGGGCTAGGCTTAAGGCCTGGGCACAAGTGCGGGCTAGGCTTAAAGCCTGGGCACAAGTGCGGGCTAGGCTTAAGGCCTGGGCACAAGTGCGGGCTAGGCTTAAGGCAGGGGCACAAGTGCGGGCTAGGATCAAGGCAGGGGGCACAAGTGCGGGCTAGGCTTAAGGCCTGGGCACAAGTGCGGGCTAGGCTTAAGGCCTGGGCACAAGTGCAGTGCTGGCTAGGATCAAGGCAGGGGCCACAAGTGCCAGCTAGGCTTAAGGCATGGGCACAAGTGCGGGCTAGGCTTACGGCCTGGGCACAAGTGCGGGGCTAGGCTTTAGGCCTGGGCACAAGTGCGGGCTAGGCTTAAGGCCTGGGCACAAGTGCGGGCTAGGCTTAAGGCCTGGGCACAAGTGCGGGCTAGGCTTAAGGCCTGGGCAAAAGTGCGGGCTAGGCTTAAGGCCTGGGCACAAGTGCGGGCTAGGCTTAAGGCCTGGGCACAAGTGCGGGCTCGGCTTAAGGCCTGGGCACAAGTGCGGGCTAGGCTTAAGGCAGGGGCACAAGTGCGGGCTAGGCTTAAGGCTGGGGCACAAGTGCGGGCTAGGCTTAAGGCCTGGGCACAAGTGCGGGCTAGGCTTAAGGCCTGGGCACAAGTGCGGGCTAGGCTTAAGGCAGGGGCACAAGTGCGGGCTAGGCTTAAGGCTGGGGCACAAGTGCGGGCTAGGCTTAAGGCAGGGGCACAAGTGCGGGCTAGGATTAAGGCAGGGGCACAAGTGCGGGCTCGGCTTAAGGCAGGGGCACAAGTGCGGGTTCGGCTTAAGGCAAGGGCACTAGTGCGGGCTCGGCTTAAGGCCGGGGCACAAGTGCGGGCTCGGCTTAAGGCCGGGGCACAAGTGCGGGCTCGGCTTAAGGCCGGGGCACAAGTGCGGGCTAGGCTTAAGGCCGGGGCACAAGTGCGGGCTAGGCTTAAGGCCGGGGCACAAGTGCGGGCTAGGCTTAAGGCCTGGGCACAAGTGCGGGCTAAGCTTAAGGCCGGGGCACAAGTGCGGGCTAAGCTTAAGGCCGGGGCACAAGTGCGGGCTAGGCTTAAGGCCGGGGCACAAGTGCGGGCTAGGCTTAAGGCCTGGGCACAAGTGCGTGCTAGGCTCAAGGCCTGGGCACAAGTGCGGGCTAGGCTTAAGGCCTGGGCACAAGTGCAGGCTAGGCTTAAGGCCTGGGCACAAGTGCAGGCTAGGCTTAAGGCCTGGGCACAAGTGCGGGCTAAGCTTAAGGCCGGGGCACAAGTGCGGGCTAGGCTTAAGGCCGGGGCACAAGTGCGGGCTAGGCTTAAGGCCTGGGCACAAGTGCGTGCTAGGCTCAAGGCCTGGGCACAAGTGCGGGCTAGGCTTAAGGCAGGGGCACAAGTGCGTTCTAGGCTTAAGGCAGGGGCACAAGTGCGGGCTAGGATTAAGGCAGGGGCACAAGTGCGGGCTCGGCTTAAGGCAGGGGCACAAGTGCGGGTTCGGCTTAAGGCAGGGGCACTGGTGCGGGCTCGGCTTAAGGCCGGGGCACAAGTGCGGGCTCGGCTTAAGGCCGGGGCACAAGTGCGGGCTCGGCTTAAGGCCGGGGCACAAGTGCGGGCTCGGCTTAAGGCC